>NC_091130.1:17567858-17807858 GCF_040183065.1 Periplaneta americana
ATTTATCTAGAGAAAATCAAAACTCGAGTGGGATTTAATTGACTATTACACGATTAGAAGAAAGTATATAAAGATTAGAAGTAACAAAGTACTCCAATACAATAAAATATTAATTGGCTTATGAAAATACAACTGTCTTCAAATGTATCAACTATCGAACCTAACGATGTCATATCCAGGCCTTGTACACTGGTTTCTGACAAATAAGTATTATTATTATTATCATTATCATTATCATTATCATTATCATTATTATTATTATTATTATTATTATTATTTTTATTATTGTACCATCTCAACATTACGCTAGATGACAGTAGTGTTTTATGATTATGTTTTCTTGTTACCGGTATCAGTTGTGCCAACTATGGAATCATCATTGAACTCTGTGGACTGTTACTAGTCAAGAAGGCATTGTTGATTCAGTTTCATTTTTATTAAAATGCAACATTCCACTTCAATTATCCGAATCCCAGTAATCAACGTCACTTGACAGATTATTTTCAATAAATCTTAATATTAAACAATCTCTGATACGTGACTATCCATAATATCATATAGCAGAAGCCATAACATAACCTAACTAATATACTGTACACAAGTGTTAGAAAAGTTTTAATTAACGACGATGACATAAAAAATAAACATGAATAATTTTAAAAGGAATAATTATTGAATGTACAATTTTCAAATTTGAATGTGGTTGGTGGTTCAATTGATGTTATATTGGACGTGTGCGTAATAGAAGTGAACTCGTTGATTTAGGCCTACATGGTGTATTCAACTTATTCAGGATTTCCGAATGAATAATTTTAAAAGGAATAATTATTGAATGTACAATTTTCAAATTTGAATGTGGTTGGTAGTTGAATTGATGTTATATTGGACGTGTGCGTAATAGAAGTGGAACTCGTTGATTTAGGCCTACATGGTGTATTCAGCTTATTCAGGATTTCCGAATGGTGCTCTTCATTTATTTGTAAATCGGATTTCAGAAGATGCATAGGTATGATCAGTGATTTTTATTAATTCTTGTTCTTGAATGCCAATGCGAGTCATATTTGAAACTGCTGTGCATCGACTGGAGTGATTTGTAATTTTATATATATTTTTTTGACGTCCAGACTAGCGCAGTTTCAAATGTTGGCAAACAGAGAAACAAATGTTAGGGACGCGATAAAATTAAACAAATGCTAGGGACGCGATAAAATTAAACAAATGCTAGGGACGCGATAAAATTGTGCGATAAGCAGCCATGATTGGTTGAAATACGTCCTTTCGTACCGTTTTATTGGTCAAAAGTAGTATGACGTAGTAAGAGTGTAATAGTCTAAATAACTACATCTCTGTGGCTGATTGAAGGTTCATTGCAGAGGTAAAATGTCTTAGGCAAGACGTTCAAGCGTGTAATATTGTCGGGCATAGTTGAGGATATTTTAACTAATATTTTCACTGTGAGTATAGACAACATTACATATACATTGTGTAAAATAAACCTAAAAATGACAAAAAAAAAACAGTGCACTGCAATTATATCAAAAGGCACTAAATTGTGTTGAACATAATCTAAAGGAACCAATACCATCAAAATCTGAAAATTATTAGGATATTAACTCGACGTTATGGATTTATGTAGTCTACCATGATGTTCAGTGCCAACATCACAATTAATAAATTAAATAATCTACATTTCAGGGAATTTCTAGAAAAATACATACAAAATTAGTGGGTTTTCAGTTATGAGCGACATGCAATATCCTAATCAAACATGAGGGTGGGTTGGTTATTGTGGCCCCACGTTGGAGACCATTTGAGGGTGGGTGCGTCTCGGTGTTGCGTGAGATTCACTCAGGATAGCCGAGGTACTGTTGTGGTATAGGATGATGTCGGGAATAATACCAAGCCGGCTACTTATATAAATGGCAGTGTAAACTCCAAAACTATAAGTTTATTGTCGTGTTCACTTGGTAAACCCTAGAGTATGTATTTCCGGCTGACTTATAATTCAATCGTTGGTCGCACTTCTGTATCGACTCTATGGCAGCTCTGAATAAGCTCTATCCGATACTATAAATTCAATACTCTGCCCAGTACACTATGATCGACGCTCCTAAACGTTGACGAGTAGTCTCACCGATGACAACGTTCTATCTATCGAGTCTTCGCCGGAAGAAAGACTATTAAGTTGGGCCGCCGACACCAAAAAGAACTCAGTGTGTCGTGCCGTCGACACGAAAAGAAGTCGTAGTCCTGTCGACACAAAACGAAGTAGTTATTGTGCCCTGTATGTAGGGCCGCCGACACGATAAGATGTTGTGATTGTGCCCTGTATGTAGGGCCGCCGACACGATGAGATGTTGTGATTGTGCCCTGTATGTAGGGCCGCCGACACGATGAGATGTTGTGATGATCTCCGCTCCCCGTCACCCTTATTTATAAAAACCTATCCTACGCTAAAACTAACTATCCTATTGGCTAACAACTACGTCACTTAACCGGCCTAAAATCTATTCCCTATTGGTCCAAAGTGACCTCATAAGCTGAACCAAGATCTCTTCTCATTGGGCGCGAAATACGTCATCTCTAAATTTAGACTTTGGATTTCCCATAACATCTAATTAGTTTGTCGATTTTGGAGAACCCCGTTCTTTGGAAAATCCTGGGCTTGCAGTTGCTTTCCCACGGGTCCAGTCTAAGTCTCTGATTTTACGCCTCGACGAGTGTCAATGCAGATCCCTGCCCAAGGTGGCCCTAAATCTGTCCGATGCTGACAAGTGACGCAGACGAACACCTGCGTGGGAAGCTAATTCTAACCAAGTCGCTGGAACATCCCCGCGAACACATGCAATAAAAATATGGAGTCATCACTTCGCCATTAAATCGGTCTCTCCCTCTCCTAATTACTGCTTCAAACATGAAAAAATATCAGATAATAGGAATATCTTGTACTACATCACGCACCAATTACGTCATGTGTTATTGAAAGAATTTCTTTCAATATAAAATCATTTCAAGTTACATCCGCATATGTTCGAGTTAAGTAACTTACGAATGCACGTTATTATTCACTGCAAAGATCACGACGAAAATTAACATCACGGCTCAAACATGTGTTTACTAGTATAGCTTCAGAATGTCGGGAGTTGACTGTACTCCACGAATAAGATGCGAAGATCTGTTTGTTTATATCCTTATCTGTTGCATCGCCTGTGTTCGGCGTACTATATACCCAATGTTTTTTTTTTTTTTTTTAACTTCAGTCTTTAGGAAGCTGGAATACGAAGCCTAATCATCATCATCCACCCCGATACATTTTTTACAGTTTGGAAGTAAATGCCGAAAAGACAAAGTATATGATTATGTCTCGTGACCAGAATATTGTACGAAATGGAAATATAAAAATTGGAGATTTATCCTTCGAAGAGGTGGAAAAATTCAAATGTCTTGGAGCGACAGTAACAAATATAAATGACACTCGGGAGGAAATTAAACGCAGAATAAATATGGGAAATGCCTGTTATTATTCGGTTGAGAAGCTCTTATCATCCAGTCTGCTGTCCAAAAATCTGAAAGTTAGAATTTATAAAACAGTTATATTACCGGTTGTTCTTTATGGTTGTGAAACTTGGACTCTCACTCTGAGAGAGGAACATAGGTTAAGGGTGTTTGAGAATAAGGTGCTTAGGAAAATATTTGGGGCTAAGAGGGATGAAGTTACAGGAGAATGGAGAAAGTTACACAACACAGAACGGCACGCATTGTATTCTTCACCTGACATAATTAGGAACATTAAATCCAGACGTTTGAGATGGGCAGGGCATGTAGCACGTATGGGCGAATCCAGAAATGCGTATAGAGTGTTAGTTGGGAGACCGGAGGGAAAAAGACCTTTAGGAAGGCCGAGACGTAGATGGGAGGATAATATTAAAATGGATTTGAGGGAGGTGGGGTATGATGATAGGGATTGGATTAATCTTGCACAGGATAGGGACCGCTGGCGGGCTTATGTGAGGGCGGCAATGAACCTCCGGGTTCCTTAAAAGCCATTTGTAAGTAAGTAAGTAAGTAATATTCAAGGTTACCTCACCGTACAGGGTGAACCGTAAGTAAGGTAAAATTAGTTTCAGGGGGTTATTTTTTAAATATTTCAAACATAAAAGTTTAATACTATCTTATTCGTTTTGTTTCCTATTCGAGATAATTGTTTTATATGAAATATTTGATATTGTGTTTCGGGAAAGCCGTTGATTTAATACCCAATATGCTCATTAAATTTAAGAGAACAGGGTATTATGATAAATGATTTAAAGAATTTTAGTTTTGTCCTTTAAATGTGCATAAACTTGATCCAAACAAATGTAACATTGTAAAAATTATTTTTCAGAACGAAAATTTACATTCGTCTAGATCAAATTTTTGCGCATTTAAAGGACAAAAGTAAAATTATTTCAATCATTTATTATCATTAAGGAGCGGATTCCTATGTAATTAAATATTATTTTTGCGTGTGATAAAACACAATTAACAAAGTTAAAAATTCCGAACATGAAGTTTCAAGTTTAAAACCCGAATTTTATTTCACATAAAAACACATATTTTCACAAAAAAAATTATGTAAATACATATCTTCAGGAAATCTATTATAAACACATAAATCTTGAAGTTCTTTACTTAAATAATTTTTTACAAGAACTTTTAAATACTTTAAAACTAAATCAATTATGTCACTCAGAAGTACGTTATCTTTTTAAGAATTCTTTGTTGCTTCGTGTTTCTAAGCGCTGTTGGTGTATCCATGATCCATTTTTGTAATAGTATCGCCTCAAGTTCTGAGAACTGCTAGGCAGCATATCAGTGTTATTATTAGAGAATAAATTAACATGGACAAGGAGGAGAGATCTTGCAACACATAATTAGGAATCTTTATTGTTGCTGAAGACGATTTCATTCCACGGTTTGTTTGTGAAACACAACAGATAAGAGCTCGGGTATGAACATTATTTAATTTAAACAAATCTCTCGCCTCTCACTCATGTCCATCAAGGAAGGCAATACGTCTTGTTGTGATTCCCTGTTATCGGGCTTCGTCAAGATATACTGAAAGATGGTTGTTTAAAAAACGATTTGGCTTTCCTATTAGCAAATCTATGGACACCATAAAAAAATTCGAAACATCCAAAAAAAAAACCTGTCGTCTGAAACAGGGAGGTGCGTGCCGTGAAAATTAAACTAGACTCGCTACCAGGTTCAGAAGCACAGTTACTAAGGAACAAATGCAATAATGTGTTTGGGAAAAACAGTGGATATAAAAAAATGTGTAAAGTTGCTCAAGTATTGGAGGGTGTGCCTGTAGGTGAAATTGAGGTGTGTGTGTTTGTGACATTCCTCTCTTTAAATATGCACATCTGTCGTCCTGTGATGTGGAAAGATCGTTTTCACAGTATAAGTCGTTGTTCAGAGTTAATCGGCATGCATTTGTGACAGAGAATTTGAGATGAACTTTGTTGTTCACTGCAATTCTCGGCCAACTATACTAGCACTCAAGTGTGGTTGGTGAGTACCTAAAAACATTTTTTTTCCAAGGTATGTAAGGTATTTGTCATATTTATAAAAAAAATTTTTTAGCAAATATTTTCGTACTTTTTAGCACATAAAAAATAAATATATTTAAATTTTTAGCACATAAAAATCCACTCCCTAATTATCATAATACTCTGCTCTCTTAAATTAACTGATCATATTGGGAATTAAATGAATGGCTTTCCCAAAACGTGTTATGAAATAAGTAATATAAAACCATTTTTATCTCAGAAAGGAAGCAAAATTGTGTTTGACTTCTCTGTTTGAAATATCTCAAAGAATAACACCTTGAATTTAATGGCATTACTTACGGATCACTCTGTATCATAGCCTATTTTCATTTCCTAAGTGACCAGAGCTATTGGTTAAAATACAGTATCAATAAAATCTTTATTGTTATACATACCTCGTATTCGGTACTGTAACAGATGTAAGTCTAAGATTTTGTTCCGTGAAGTATTTACTTATCCCATCACGTGCAGTCCTCGAGCGCTAATGTCCGTTTGTATGGAATTAATTTCATTTGTAAGTTGCCCTGTACCCCATGCCACTACACACCGACACAAACCTAGCGAAACGCTTCACGTGAATAAACATCACCGTTTCGAATAATCACATTAATTGAAAACCGACAACATTTAAGTAACTTTCCAATAGTAACTTAATTCACAGCCACCATTGCTATCAAGCCTTCATGTCGTACTGGAATACGTTTAGAAATTCGGTTCGGTTACGTTCTGTTCAGAAGCTTCTATAGCAAAGAGTCGCGTACGATATACCAGGGATGCAGTGCATTTAGTTTCAGTGCAAGCTATACGGTCATCCACAAATGAGCCGTTCAGAGCAGAAGTGGTGTAAGTCAAAGATGGGTAATGAGGTTAAAGTATACATTCTGTAAAATACAGCGCAAAGTAGCAATTAATATTCAATTTATTTAAACTATTAGTAGTCAGTGGATAGCAAGAAGGACATATTAATTGCTACTTTGCGCTCTATTTCACAGAATTTTTACTTTAAACCTCATTACCCAATTTTGACTTACGCCACTTTTGCTCTGAACGGCTCAATTGTAGAATGGCTGTATTTATGTATGTGTGTATGTATATGTATTTATTTATTTTTATTGGGTTATTTTACGACGCTGTATCAACATCTAGGTTATTTAACGTCTGAATGATATGAAGGTGATAATGCCGGTGAAATGAGTCCGGGGTCCAGCACCGAAAGTTACCCAGCATTGGGTTGAGGGAAAACCCCGGGAAAAACCTCAACCAGGTAACTTGCTCCGACCGGGATTCGAACCCGGGCCACCTGGTTTCGCGGCCAGACGCGCTGACCGTTACTCCACAGGTGTGGACTGTATGTATGTATGTATGTATGTATATGTATTTATTTATTTTTTATTGCGTTATTTTACGACGCTGTATCAACATCTAGGTTATTTAGCGTCTGAATGATATGAAGGTGATAATGCCGGTGAAGTGAGTCCGGGGTCCAGCACCGAAAGTTACCCAGCATTGGGTTGAGGGAAAACCCCGGGAAAAACCTCAACCAGGTAACTTGCCCCGACCGGGATTCGAACCCGGGCCACCTGGTTTTGCGGCCAGACGCGCTGACCGTTACTCCACAGGTGTGGACTGTATGTATGTATGTATGTATGTATGTATGTATGTATGTATGTATGTATGTATGTATGTATGTATGAATGTATGTATGAATGTATGTATGTATGTATGTATGTATGTACCAAAAATAATCCCTTACCATAGCCCATTATCTTACATAGTAATGCACAGAATGCTTGGCGAATTTTTTAATAATAAATTTTAATTATTTCTGCGTGTTGTGGAATGGCGTAACGTTTCATTATTATTTGTTATCAACAACTCTAACCATCGGAAAAATATGACTGCTATAGCTTCACAAACATGGCAGCTGTTACATGTTAATAGTAATATACGTTACAAGAGCGGTATGTTGACGTTTTCCGAGAACATGAAAACAATCATACCGCTCGTGTATCGTACATTATTTTGTGCGAAGATCGTTTATTACATACCTGAAAGACGAATTTCTAATTAGTTACAATGAAATCTCCATGTTGGTTTCTGTTTAATGACGGCAACTTCGGAAAACCAAAATATCTTTCTTCAACATTGTTGCTATAAAATGTTTTCTGTGTTTACTATACTCCAGCAGGCCGTGATATACGTCTGTCTTTTTTCCCCCAGTCTATAAATGGGAACTTAAAACAAACGGTAAGGTTATGTAATGATTTATTTTTCATTTTAATATTTTAACAATATTATTTATATAACATATTGCAGTAATAACATCGGCATCTGGAATCTTGTTGATTTTTTTCACGGCTTCCTTAATGTTACTTGTATCAGGAATGCAATAAGTTTCGTGGAGTAGTAGACTTTACTTAATTTTTGCAAATATTTAAAAACAATAATTAACATTGCAATTTAGGTGAAATTGCAGTGGTAAGTTTCCAATTTATAATTATTACTATGTTAAACGTCTCTAAAAATAATATGTTAAAAGCCTAAATCAGTAAAATGAATGTCGCGCTTAAGCGGTAAGAAGAGGGAAATTGTTATGTGTGTTACGTTGGGAATAATGAATGTGGTATTTCACACTTACCGCGTATTGGTTCTGTGCGGAAAACAAGCAAATACGCACGATCTCGCACAAAAGTTATTGAAAGACCCTTTACTTGATAAGCTGACGAAGCAGCTATAAACTTACAAGAAAAAGGAAGACTAGAAGGAATACAGTATATGAAATAGTGCAACTATGATAGTTTAATAATATTAGCTTACTACACAGTCAAACACATACACCTATCAGAGGAGAAGCAAAGTTTACTTACTTACTTACAAATGGCTTTTAAGGAACCCGAAGGTTCATTGCCGCCCTCACATAAGCCCGCCAGCGGTCCCTATCCTGTGCAAGATTAATCCAGTCTCTATCATCATATAACACCTCCCTCAAATCCATTTTAATATTATCCTCCCATCTACGTCTCGGCCTCCCTAAAGGTCTTTTTCCCTCCGGTCTCCCAACTAACACTCTATATGCATTTCTGGATTCGCCCATACGTGCTACATGTCCTGCCCATCTCAAACGTCTGGATTTAATGTTCCTAATTATGTCAGGTGAAGAATACAATGCGTGCAGTTCTGTGTTGTGTAACTTCATCCCGCTTAGCCCCAAATATTTTCCTTAGCACCTTATTGTCAAACACCCTGAACCTATGTTCCTCTCTCAGAGTGAGAGTCCAAGTTTCACAACCATACAGAAGAACCGGTAATATAACTGTTTTATAAATTCTAACTTTCAGATTTTTCGACAGCAGACTGGATGATAAGAGCTTCTCCACCGAATAATAACAGGCATTTCCCATATTTATTCTGCGTTTAATTTCCTCCCGAGTGTAATTTATATTTGTTACTGTTGCTCCAAGATATTTGAATTTTTCCACCTCTTCGAAGGATAAATCTCAGTGAAACATACAGCAGAGTCCGTATAGGTCAGTTTCTATCTGATGCTTTTCCAATTCACTGCGGGCTAAAGCAGGGAGATGCACTATCACCTTTACTTTTTAACTTCGCTCTAGAATATGCCATTAGGAAAGTTCAGGATAACAGGCAGGGTTTGGAATTGAACGGGTTACATCAGCTTCTTGTCTATGCGGATGACGTGAATATGTTAGGAGAAAATACACAAACGATTAGGGAAAACACGGAAATTTTACTTGAAGCAAGTAGAGCGATCGGTTTGGAAGTAAATTCCGAAAAGACAAAGTATATGATTATGTCTCGTGACCAGAATATTGTACGAAATGGAAATATAAAAATTGGAGAAGCAAAGTTTACACTCATAAAAGAGAAATATAACACACTTGCATAATTGAATTTCTTTTCCTTTTAATCAATCTCTCAAACTTAAATTCTTTTAATTAAGTTTAAAGTTGTTCCCGTTTTATGAGAATCAACATCCCATGCCGATGAAGCTAAAAGCGAATAGCACTCGCCGTACCGCTGGCACACACAGACTGAATTGCAACGAAGCGCTCCTTTCAGCAAATGGAACAATAAAATAATAGTCCGTAATGTCGGTTGACGAACTAGAGCGGCTGCTTTGTTGTTATTGCATGCATATACTACCAGGGTCGAGGGGTTGAAAACATTGTTAAAATTGAGGTTTATTCCCCACTCTCTGCAAATCTATCCCTCCTCATACTCCTTTCAGCCTGTATATCGTAGCTGCAACAGTAAATGCAATGCTATGCTATTGATTGCTGGATGGGATAAAAGGACAACTTTGTAAATCAATTATATTTACAACAGAGCTCAATTGAATAATGATATCCGGCTGGAGTCTGGGAGAATACGCTGGAGTGGCAAAATCACAACTTTAATATTCGATTAAGTGCGCTTGACTAGACCTTGCCATTCAGTCGTGGCAGTTGGGGATGTGGCCATTACGTTTATTTTTTCATCTGATTTCCACTTCACTTAACTGTTTCTGTTAAGGCTCTTCACAGAATATTATAGACAAAGATCGAACTTTAGTAATACGTCATCTTTTATTCACTAATTATTAGAGACAATGCTAGCATTCACAAAAACCTGACTGCGCATAACCTGGCTGTAAAAAGCACAATTAATAAACAGACATAGCATCTTGGGGACCGATAAGTTAAGTTGACTGCAACACGGAGTATACACTGAGGCTTCGCTGCTAGTGGCAGAAGATGGAGGTATACAGAAACAAAAATTCAAGGAGCGTTGTTTACTGCTAAATGTGTGTTGACCTTGCAGTTCAGAATCAGACACGGATCTTTGAGTTTTAATATTATACAACTACTGTATATTGGTCTCTAATGAACATAAGCACTGCTTGCAATGAACAATGGGATACATAACATTTATAGAAAATTAAATAAGTAATATATCTATTAAAAATGAAAAAAAAAACCTAAGTACAGGGTCCGGCGGAAACAATAAAGGTATTTATGCTCGACCATGCTGAAATGTAGTAATTATACACCTGGTAGCAGTCCTTTAATGCATGTCATTAAAGTACACCTACTCATTAAAGGTCAGGTCTTTCAGCCAATGACGACTCAGGTTACAACTGTTCAGCCAATGACAGGTCAGCTTTCTACCGTTATAAAACCGCAAGTATCGATTATTCTCGGATATGCAATCGAAAGAGAATTAGCGAAAAGTCACGGAGGCTGGAAATCCAATACTGTCGCAGAAGGTTATGTTCTGTTACTATAATAATTAGCGTTAATTGTAAATAATATTCAAATAAATTCAATTTGTCATCTCGTTTTTCAATGTCTAATTTAATTTCAATGTTATCTCTGTAGGTTCTTATGGCCTAGCAAGGTCAATGTGGACATCTGTTCCTCGGAAAAAATCAATACTTTCGCGTCTGCGCACATCTCACAACATACGGGACATTGCTCCAGGTCAGATACAATAAAATTAATAATATCAAGTTAGAAATATGGTCGAGCATAAAAAGTCGTATGAAACTCGCCTATAAGGTAATTAAGAAGCTCGTATGAAAATTATGAAACTCGCTTGCGCTCGTTTCATAAATATCCATACTCACTTCTTAATTACCTTCATTATAGGCTCGTTGCATAATGTACTATTTAAAGTGACATATGTTTTAAACCCTTATACATATGAAAACTGTAGTGGTACCTACTTAAACTACAAATCTTGGAATCCCATACGCACAATTCACTATTTAAATGCGCACCATCACTTTCAACACACTGTTGTACGCGGCTTCGAAAGTTATTCATTACGCATTGCAGTGTCTCTGGTTGAACGTGTCTTATTGTCTCGCGGATTCTCTCCTTTAATTGTTCCAAGTTTTGAGGCCTGGTGTTGAAAACTATGTCCTTCAGGTAGTCCCACAAGAAGTCAGAGATGTTAGGTCTGGGGACCGAGCTGGCCATGGCACGTCTCCGAAGCGAGAAATTGGGCGCCCTAGGAACAAATTGCGCAGAACTGCCATGCTGATTCGTGTAGTATGAGCTGTTGACCCATTCTGCTGAAACCATAGATTTTCATGCTCATGGAACTCTGGCACAAAAACAATTTGTAGCATATGCCTGTAACGTTGAGTAACAGCTTCGCCATCTTCATCCTCGAAGAAACACGGCCCGATTATTGTGGAAGAAGACACCACACTGTCACTTTGGGGTCGTGAAGAGGACGCTGATGCAAGACACATGGGTTCTCAGCTGACCTCGTTGCGTCTCTATTATGGAACCTGTTCTAATGAACCATTCAACAGCACAAATTCGCTTCTCTATTGTCTAACGCTCCATGGCTGACTAATCGGTCTGAGAGATAGAAGCAGATTGATAAACATATCTCCAAGGTCAACATTACAAGGCTGCCACACATACAGAACAATAGTCCCGCGTAATTCGAAAATATAATGTATTTAAATACGGTACCTTTATTGTTTCTGTACATCTGACTTCTTTAATACAATGTACTATCGTAACATATTTTAAAATAATTTTGCCTTAATGTCATATAGATTGGCAACTTTTTAATTGTGTATTATTCAATAAAGACTTTAAAGTGGAGATTTTGTAGTTTGAAGAACGGGATGCCAGCCTTTACCATAATATCACACAAATTCAGATAAAATTGTGATTGTTTATTCGAAATGGAATTATCTGTTGACAGACCTTCACTTTCGTTTTTCGATACAAGTTCTCTATTTTCTGTGTTTTTTAGTGTTACAATGTCTCTGTATACTATATTGACGCATGTTTACGCTACACAGTTTGCAAGTAATATATTCGTCATTCACTTCAAAACATTCGCCTCCAAATTCTGACACAAACTGTTGCTTCTTAGATCCCATTTTCTTCGTCATGGTGTACTACAAATGCACTATCTATGTAGATAAGTAGCGTACTGACGGGTAGTTACAAACCATATGTGTATCATGGTGAACAAACAGTAGTTTATTTAAGAGTTCCTCCCTACATAGTCTGTTGTGTACATGTGCCGCTCTTGCAGCTATACACAAGCTTATACTCTTAGTATTCCGTTAACTTGCATGCACAGTGTTCCCCTCATTTGGTCCCCAAGATGCTATGTCTGTTAATAAGTAAATGTATATGCACAATTTGTATTTGTGAACCTCGAAAAGGCTTCTGGCATAGTAAATTACAATAAACATATGGGGATTCTGAAGAAAATTGGTTTGGATTGGAAAGGGAGAAGGCTATTAAGTAAGAGGAATCGTCCACACCTGTGGAGTAACGGCTAGCGCGTCTGGCCGCGAAACCAGGTGGCCCGATCGGGGCAAGTTACCTGGTTGAGGTTTTTCCGGAGTTTTCCCTCAACCCAATATGAGCAAATGCTGGGTAACTTTCGGTGCTGGACCCCGGACTCATTTCACCGGCATTACCACCTTCATCTCATTCAGACGCTAAATAACCTAAGATATTGATAAAGCGTCGTAAAATAACTACAAAATAAAAAGGAGGAGGAATCAGAATAAAACGCATGAGGTTTTCTGATGATATGGCGTTGTTTGTTGAAGAGCATTCCAGATCAATTCGTCCACAGCTCATTTATTATTCTGTCTGTCCATTTCACACGCTCCATTCTCCTCCACATCCACAATTCAAATACTTCCAATCGTCTCTCTTCACTTGGTCTTAATGTCCATATTTTTGCTCCGTACAATGACACACTCCACACAAAGCGCTTCACTAATCTTTTCCTTAGTTTTTTTTTTCCAAAGATCACCAGAAAATGCTCCTGTTTCTATTAAAAGATTCCTTTGCCACTGCTATCCCTCTTTTGACTTTCTGGCAGCAGTTCATGTTACTGTTTATAGTACACTCCAAGTACTTGAAGCTGTTTTATTTGTTCTACTGTTCATTTAGAATTCGGGAGTTTACCTTCTTTATTTTTCTTCCGACAACCATAGTCTTCGTCTCGTTTGCATTTATCTTTATCCTATACTGCTCACAGCTGTCATTATAACTCCAGTAGCATATATCTCAATATCATCTTCTCTTCTACTGACATCGCCATATCATCAGCAAATCTTGTTCCTCTTCCTCCTACTAACAATCCACCCATGCTCTGAAAACAGTTTTTTCACTAAATCTTGTAAAGAATAAGTATTGGAACCCTACCTTGCAGTATAAATGTTTCTGGACCTTTTATCCCATGGGGGAACTTCGCGATTCACCGAACAACTCCTCAGGCCCCACGAGTGGGTCGGGACCCATAGCTTGAGAAACGTTGCTCTACAGCATCTCTTGGTGCTTTCTGGTTGAGCTCGTTACTTGTTAACAATTTTACGTTGTAACGTGTTTCAGGTTTCTGCTTAACGTCAGTACTGAAATACTCCATTTTATTTGGAAACTGGCTAATTGATAATTCTGACAAATTTTCAAACTGTACACACCCAAAGAACTTTTCTTCAAGGAAAATTCCCTGAGAGTTCAACCTGGGAATCGAAACGGGGACTTTCAGATCTGGAAACCAGCATTCTGACCACCAGACCACGGAAGCAATATAAATTATTATAATTAGCTTATTATATATTTTTATTTATTTATTTATTTATTTATTTATTTAGCCTGGTAGAGATAAGGCCATCAGGCCTTCTCTTCCCCTCTAACAGGGGATTACAACTACAATATTAAGAATACAATTACAATTAATATTAAATTTACAAATACTATAAAAATCAAAGTACTAAAAGATTAACTGATAATAAAAGCTAGACAGTTTATTGTAAAAGTTAAGAAGAGATAAACATTTGTTTATTAATTAAGTAAAAATTAAACCTACTCTACGCAGTAAGAAAATGCTTAATAAGCTTGCTTTTGAATGCTACTAAATTCCGACAGTCTCTGATGTCACTGCGTAGGGTATTCCACAAACGCGAGAGCGAGGTTGTGTATGATGATGAATACGATGATGTCTTATGTGTTGGTATGGCTAGTATGCGGCTATTTTGCGTGCCTGTGAAGAGATTATGATATGATGACAGGTAACTGAAACGGGAGGCAAGGTAGGTAGGTGTAGAAGTGTGAAGGACTTGGAAAAGGAGAACAAGAGAATGAAAATTTCTACTTTCGTTAAGCCATAGCCAGTTTAGAGTTTGGAAGGATGGGGTATTGTGGTCAGCGCGACGGACATCGCAGACGAAGAGAACACAAGAATTATGAATTATTGTATTGTTTTGTTACATTAGTTTATGTACGTGGTGTATTCAATCATAATGAATCTAACCATGTCCAACACTCCAGAAAACACTATTCCTGATCCCTTTGTTTGAAGACATGCATATGTACAACTCCTGCCTCTAATCTTACGCCAATCATGCACAGGCTAGATCTTAACATAACAATGCTCACCAGTAGCCATGGCAACACGGTCAGATGGTAGATAAACATTGCAGTTGATAAAGCGTCGTAAAATAACCAATTACAAATAATAATGATACCATGTTGAATCTTTCGTACGCTACTTTTAACACTTGAATATAAATAATTGATTAAATTTATACAGACACACTAAAACACACCCTAATCAAATTCTCAACACACAGATCAATTTCAGAACACACACACTATTTGACACAACTCTTCATCACACGAACGCACCCACACAACAGGCAGCGAAATTGAGATAGCGCCGAGATCTAGTAGGCTCTGAAGATGGTGTCGAATAGCACAGAAACAGCTGTAAGCCGCACATGCTTACTTACTTGACACAAGTAAGATCGCCATTTAATCAAATAATAATAATAATAATAATAATAATAATAATAATAATAATAATAATATTAATAATAATAATAATAATAATAATAACAACTATAATGATATTTTGTATTCGACAGATAATGGAGAAAAAAATGGGAGTGTAAGGGTACAGTGCATCAGTTATTCATAGATTTCAAAAAGGCATATGACTCGGTTAAGAGAGAAGTTTTGTATGATATTCTTATTGAATTTGGTATTCCCAAGAAACTAGTTCGATTAATTAAAATGTGTCTCAGTGAAACATACAGCAGAGTTCATATAGGTCAGTTTCTGTCAGATGCATTTCCAATTCACTGTGAGCTAAAGCAAGGACCTCTACTTTTTAACTTTGCTCTAGAGTATGCCATTAGGAAAGTAAAGGATAACAGAGAGGCTTTGGAATTGAACGGGTTACATCAGCTGCTTTCTATGCGGATGACGTGAATATGTTAGGAGAAAATCCACAAACGATTAGGGAAAACACGGAAATCTTACTTGAAGCAAGTAAAGAGGTTTGGAAGTAAATCCTGAGAAGACAAAGTATATGATTATGTCTCGTGACCAGAATATTGTACGATATGGAAATAAAAAAATTGGAAATTTATCTTTTGAAGAGGTGGAGAAGTTCAAATATTTGGGAGCAGCAGTAACAAATATAAATGATACTCGGGAGGATATTGAACGCAGAATAAATATGGGAAATGCCTGTTATTATTCGGCTGAGAAGCTTTTATCATCCAGTCTGCTGTCAAAAAATCTGAAAGTTAGAATTTATAAAACAGTTATATTACCGGTTGTTCTGTATGGTTGTGAAACTTGGACTCTCACTTTGAGAGAGGAACAGAGATTAAGGGTGTTTGAGAATAAGGTTCTTAGGAAAATATTTGGGGCTAAGAGGGATGAAGTTACAGGAGAATGGAGAAAGTTACACAACACAGAACTGCACGCATTGTATTCTTCACCTGACATAATTAGGAACATTAAATCCAGACGTTTGAGATGGGCAGGGCATGCAGCACGTATGGGCGAATCCAGAAATTCATATAGAGTGTTAGTTGGGAAGCCGGACGGAGAAGGACCTCTAGGGAGGCCGAGACGTAGATGGGAAGATAATATTAAAATGGATTTGAGGGAGGAGGGATATGATGATTAGAGAATGGATTAATCTTGCTCAGGATAGGGACCGATGGCGGTCTTATGTGAGGGCGGCAATGAACCTCCGGGTTCTTTAAAAGCCAGTAAGTAAGTAATAATAATAATAATAATAATAATAATAATAATAATAATAATAATAATAATAAAGGTACTTGGGTTAAAAAAGGAGCTAGGTGGATCACGTAGAAAAACCGTGAGGAACATTATAATCGTCGTATTTACAGAAAGTGTGACCATATTTCTCAAATATGAACTGCATAAATGTTCACATTAAAAGGAAGAGAAGAGAAAGATAAGAGAAAAGAGGGGGGTGAACGAAAAGAAAATGGAATGGGAGAAAGTGAAAAAAAGCAAAGTAAAGGGATATGACAGAGACAAAAAGAAAGAAGGAAAAGAAAGAAATGTGGAAGGAAATAAAGAGGATGAAATAAACAACGAAAGAAAGGAGGAAAAAGAAAGAGACATGTTGTTCGATTCGTTGACCAAGTTGACGGGGAAGTACAGTGGCTGCCTGGCTGCTTTATGGAGGTGGTAGCCAGCCGGCGCAGCGGAAGTAAAACACAAGTTGGGGAGGGGAGAAAAGGGCGGGGTTGTTTACAGCGCACAACTTAAGTAAGAAAAACTCGCACCAGCTCAATTATTGACGGGACCTCCCGTACCAGGGAAAACCGTTTACAAACGCTGTTCCACACCATGCTTCTTTCCTCCTGCTAAATTAAAAGAAAATAATAGTAATATTCCAACAGGCCAAACATAAGCCTGACGACGTATTTTGACTAATTACTAGTGATGGGACGTTATTCGAAAATAACCGGTTATTTTAAAATTAATTTAATCTGTCAGAAGTTAAGCGATCAAAAATAACCGGTAATTTTTTAAGTTGGCAAATTAGTCCACAAAACAAAATGAGACCTTATTGCCAATAATCATCAATGAACCATTTACTATCAACTGTGAATCAACCAGAAGATTTTGAAAAAAAAAAAAAAAGGAATCAGATGGTGACGATCATCAATAATGTCTCACAAGAAATAATAAGAGATTTCATTGCATCTTACTATAGATAGTCAAAAATAAATTATTATAGATTTTTTTATTAATTTATCCTACAGAATAATAATATCTGTAATACTGACAATGAATATTTGAGAAGAAAAATTCGCTCCGGCGTCGGGGATCGAACCCGGGTCCTTGGTTCTACGTACCAAGCGCTCTGACCACTGAGCTACGCCGAATTCAATCCACAGCACCGAATCGAACCCTCCTCCTTCAATGTTTCCCTTTGTGGCCTGACTCCAAGTTAGGCATATATGTTGACGTGTATGTCCAATGTCAACTGTCATTATACTAGGAGCGCACTCAGCTGAGTGACTTGTTTGGCCGGTTCCGTGCACAGTAATCTGTACAAATATATGCACTGCAGCTATGAGAATATTACAGATTTTTTTTAATTTTATTAATTTGTCCTACAGAATAATAATATCCCGGCCAAACAAGTCAATCAGCTGAGTGCGCTCGTAGTTGACATTGGACATATACGTCAACATATATGCCCAATTTGGAGTCAGGCCACAAAGGGAAACATTCAAGGAGGAAGGTTCGATCCGGTGCTGTAGATTGAATTCGGCGTAGCTCAGTGGTCAGAGCGCTTGGTACGTAGAACCAAGGACGCGGGTTCGATCCCCGGCGCCGGAGCGAATTTTTCTCCTCAAATATTAATTAAAAATGAATTACTTGAAAAATTTGCCATAAACCATAAAATACAAAGCATCGGCGAAAGCATGTAAAATTTAGAGTATATTAGCTTAAAAATGAAGACTTTTGAAGGAATTTTTAGCGAATTCTTGAATAATATCGGCAAACCTACTCACCAGTCTGGGGAATTAGCAAATGAACTGCTGGAACTGCAGTACAGCGGTGGACTAGGAGAGAACATCACAAAAAGTATTGAATCCTTTGGCATTTTTTTTTTTAACAATTCGAACCTAAACCTCACGAAATCTCTTCTGCAATTGGGCAGAAAGAAAGTTAAGACGAGAGGTTAGATTAATTACTGAACATGGGCAATTTAGGAGGTATCTTCAGAAAATGGGTCTTTTCCAAGGAGAACCGATTTGGAGACTTTGTGCGCAGCACTACGAAACTGCGAGAAGTCCTGGAGAGGAGACGACTCCAACTATATGGAGCTATGTCATAGGACAGTATGGGGAACCTTTCATAGAGGTGAGAGCTCTGGAACCTCATAAATGGTATCGAGCTTCAAGTGTTATGAAAGGTTACAAAGTTACACAAAAGCCAATGGTTGAAATACGAATCAATAAACACTCTGATCACTCCCTTGTATCACCACCACCATAGCATCCAGCGCCGTAGTTACTTGCCCTAAAGCGTCATGCCCTCAACTTCCGTTAAGGAATGAGCACAAGTTTCGGTCTTTATGAAGGAAGAAATTTTCTCATGAAATATCGGTTAGTGTATGGGACCGGTGCCCAGTAGCGGCCGGTGACTGAAATCCTCGGTGAGGCCAGATGCAATTCGTTTAAGTGCCTCCGACAGGAAATGTTTATTCATGATATTAATTGGTATTATATTATTAATGTCATTATTACTGTATTATTATTATTATTATTATTATTATTATTATTATTATTATTAATGAAAAATAATAATGTCACTCACCAAATAAGTTGTTATGCTGTGAGTTTGTTTCAGTGATTGTTCGAGTGTGATGAAGCAATCCATATTATGCTCAGCTGAAGAAGTATTTCTTGAAATTCCCCTGGAAATATTTTTCAGACACACTAAAGCTTTCAGTAGACACACTGTTCTTTCTTTCTTTCTTTCTTTCTTTCCTCTTTATTTTTTTCCTTTCACAGCAACAAAGAAAGTTTTTTTTTCAGTTTATTTTGCACCACATTACCACTTAATCATTTATGTTGTCCATATCAGGATGCAATAGAAACTCGCGTTTTAAGATTATCTGTCAGAAAAAATTGTCAGCGATGGCTTATTTAAAACTTCCTTTCTTTCAATATCTTTTCTTCTCGAAAAAGGACACTATAACAATGAATTAACTACATCATCATTTTTTCTCGCATCTATTTCTGTTTATATTTTCCCGAAACATATAACAACATTGGATCAGACTGACTACTGTACTCCTGTACAACACCCTCGCTTAAGTCATAAACTGAGACAGAAGGGGAGAGAACAGTGTGGGTCTCTGCCTGTCAAAGAGCGGAAATTTTTATGTTATTTATGGCCTATTTAGGAAGACAAGTCACCACTCCTATACCCACCCCATTCCACTCTTGAAGTCGGCCAAGAGATAGGAGGAGTGAAAGCTGACAGGCCACGAGGCCAGACGAATTGTGCCTCAGCTACAACGTTTCAAGCGCAACCTCAAAGCCCGCGAAAACAAACGAAATGCAGAAGCCAGACCCGGCACGAGCGATCCTGGCCTCAGGAACAAATTTTACTGCAAAACAGGTCTATATACATCACAACGTTTTCAAATACTTCTACAGCGATATATGCTTCATTCAAATAACTAATATATATTATATAAAAACACAAAATTTGATTTCAGTTAAGCCAAGTGACTGAGGTCTGGCCTCACTTACCTCAGTCAATCAGCTACCACTGCCGGTGCCCCAACCATCATTTTGATTAATTTCGGGAGCTACAGTGAATAGCGAAATCCGATTCTGCAAGCCAGCTCTAACGGCTGGGAGGAGGGGGGGGGAAATCGTGCGCATGCGCGCGCAACAGTTCTGTTCCGGTTACTTTTGGGTCCACCCTCGTAATAGAACAAACAAACAAACATAAAAATACTAAAACTTTCTATTATAACAAACACAGTAAAACAAGCACAAAAATACTAACACTTAGTATCGCAAGTGAGAATCCGCGTGAAAACACATTTGGCTCTCTTCCCTTCCCTTCATTGTGAGTTTGTGAGTTTGAGTTGTGAAAAATTCATTAGTTGAGAGCGGCAGAAGCAGGAAAAAAAATCAAGAAATGCAAGTAAACGTGAGAGAGGAAAGAGGATAAGGTATGTAATATAATCAATAATACTATTATTAATAATAATAACAAAAACAAACAATAGTAGTACATGACGTAGTACAAAAAAGTTAAAAATATTAATTTACTGTCTAGGCATTCTGCCAGTTTCAGTCCGAAGATGCGAATCTACGAACATAAAGGGAAAACATACAAATGTGCTACCTTAACCCGAAGGGATATTGTGAAATTCCATGATGGCTTCTATAGTTGTAATTCAAAGATCTGTCAAGATTATTCTAATCTGTTTGTCACAATATATTATAATGTAATATGTGTAATGGTAATAATAATGACCATGTTATCTACTGTAACAATCAAAATCATTAACAATATATTCAGAATAAATTACTTTCTTTTCATAGAATATAGTTTTTTTTTTATTTGCGTTCCTAGCAAAATTTGTCCTATCCATTCATCACATTGCAAAAGTCGCCTTATTCAAAATATCTACCATATTTTAAACCGAATCTTTGTGGCATAAACGCTCCTGAACCGTAACCCGCACAGAAAATTATTAAGCTTAAGATGAATTTCTTAACCAGTTTCGTTTGCCGTGTATTAGTTTTTCGCATTTCCTAGAAAATCATCTTACATGGATAAGGGGAGTTTTGCTTTTAATAGACGTCATGTCAGATAACTTTCTTCAATCAGGATTCGATTTCGGGTCAGCGACTTTTGGAGTCAGTACGCTGACCATAATTCAAAGCCGATGACATGAACAATATTATTACAGACATGAGTAAAAACTTGGAAATGCTCGGACTTCGCGAACGCTATACTGTGTGTGTGTTTCGCTTTATACCACAGTGGCAGTCAGGTCAAAGGAGTGCAGTCCAATTTAAAAATTTAGCAACATAGTTGCTTCAGAATGACGGACAGCAAAGAAGAGAATGAATCAAAATTTATTTATGTCACCATCAGCTTCCAGGCCGACTGACAGGGTAAGAGAGTTATACAATAAAAAAATAGGACATAAAGAAAGAAGAGATAAGATTAAGATAGTGAAAGGGAAGATTGGAGGGAGAGAGACGGGGGGTGAAGGGAAGACGTACAAGTCGCTAGGTGGACGGAGGGAGAGAAAGGAATAAAAAGGGGGAAAACTTTTTGGGTTGTTGGTTTCGAGACAGATTGAGTACGTTACATTCGAGAGAGAGATGGTAAAAACTTTGTGCGAGTGTTTGTGTGTGTATGTGTGTGAAAAGAAAGAATCCGTTTTCTTCGATTCTATTCTAAGATGTTCATTCCCTCCTCGCTCCTCCCAATTCCTTCCCCCATTTTCTTCGTCTTCCTTACTTTCCTTTCTTTATTCTTTTTTTTATTATTTTTTCCAATTTCCACAGGACTTGCACACGTCAAGATGACGTCAGCAGTTGTTCTCAGCGTCGCGATGTCTCTGTGTATAGGTAAAGTGAAAAACTGACTGGAACAGAATTCGCGTATTCATCAAACAAGAAGATTTAAGGGAACCTTTACGTGAACGCGTTGGCAGATCCTTAAAATTCTGCTAATATTTGAACTGCAGATGCATACAAAGCTGCAGCATTAATTTGATGTCATTTTTATATCGTTATAATCAGGGAACGGATTTATATGGACTAAAAATATATGAAATATGTAAATATATATGTAGTTATTTTTACCAAAATATGGAATTAAATATGGATTTTTACCAAAATATGGAATTAAATATGGACTTAAAATTATAAAAAAATGACTATGTACGTTAAATATTGGTACATTTTAATCAAACTAAACAAAAAATATAATGGACGTACCTTATCTTCCAATGTAGTTTCAACAAAACACAATTTTTATTGTCTGTTACCATAACAATAGGTTACAAACATTTCTTTCAAGTGCTGAAAAGTGAATCTTCTTCTATTGTCTCTGAGGATAGATTTATACTGACTAAAAGAGCGTTCGACGTCACAAGAAGTAACTGGTACATAATTCAATTTCACAATGTCTGCTGGGGATAAGTCCAAGTTAATCTTCACTGTTGATTCACCACTCATCACAGCAACAACCTTTTGTAGTTCTTCATATCCAGGGTTTTTTGAAAGTACAGTGTCCACCTTAGCTCTTACTGCATCTGCAACTTTACCTCTACCACGATTCAGTTGTTCCACAGTACTATTTATAATTTCAAAACTTTCAGATAGTGAAAGGTGCCTATTTTGGAGACTTTTGAGCGTTTTTATGATGCATGAAAATGTATGCTGAATGTGAGCTAAGTCATTCTTCACACTTATGTCACAGGTAACTGTTTTCGCAGTATCAATTGAGACTGCATCTTCAGAGTCCAATGCAAGGAGAACATTGTTAATAGAGTCTATATGTTCGGCATAATATTCAACTGCTTCTAGCCATGTACCCCATCTAGTTAAAATTGGCTTTGGTGGCAATGGAATTTCAGGGTACATTTCTTTCAACACGTTAACTCTACTGGGAGCTTTGAGAAGTACTTTTTTCACTGATGAAATCAACAAATCTACTTTAGGGAAATTGTCTCTGACCACTTCTGCCACACGATGAAATGCATGCGCCACACAAGTAAAATGAGTCAATTTAGGATATACAACAGATAATGCTTGTCCAGCTTTGACCATATAAGGGGCAGCATCGCTAATAAAGAATAACACATTATCGTACATAATACCCTTTGGCCACAGGATACCCATAGCTTCGTTGAACAGTTTAACTATAGTTTTGTTATTGCACTTTTCTAGAACATCACAATGTAAAAGAATTCGTTCAGAATATTGTTCACTTAACAAACCGATAACTACATTACCAACAAGTCTACCTTCTTTGTCGGGAGTCTCATCAATGGAAACCCAAATTGAACTATCTTTAATTTCATCTCTTATCTTCTGTATTGTCTCATCGTAGATGGATGGAGCATACGTCTTCCTAAGTGTTGACTCATCCGGGATTGTATGTTAGGTATATTTTTCAAGGAATTCCCTGAAGACCTTATTCTTTAGTTTGTAGAGAGGAATATCAGCAGAGATGAGAGAACGGCACAGGTCGATGTTAAACTCAGATCTTACATTCGATGTTGTTGGTTGTGTTAAAAACAATTGTCTCTGCTTGGAATTTAGTTGTTTGTTGGCCTGATGTTTACTAGTTGTAATGTGTTGTTGCACCAGGAACTTTTGTGTAGATGATACTGCACACTGACACAAATTACAAAATAATATTTTATTGTCAGTTGATAAACCATCTTCTTTAAATTCTGAAATGTAACTTGTTAGTTTTGATTTTAAATTGACTGAATGACGTACTTTTGGCATATTTACCGTCTTTATAGTATGATTTACAAAACTGAACCTATGTGTACTCTGACTGGCATTTAACTGTTGAGCTGCACAACTGAAGTCTGTTAAAAATTTTAAATTAAATTAATACAGTTTTGTAACTTACTTTCCCATTGTTGATAGGACTGCTAATTTTCAAATAACTCTGATGTTAAAGGGATTACTGAACATGTGTTTAAATCTCTATTGTTGAAATGTATTTTTAAAAGTTAATGGAATTTTGTTTTGTTTTATTGTTAAACCTAATATAATATGGACTGTTTTATGTGAAATATGGAAAATATATGGAAATTAACGAAAATATGTACTAAACTCTAAAATATGGAAAAATATGGAAAATAAAAGTAGGATTTTTCAACCCTACACATTGTGAAACATAAAGATAATGCAAAATATAAATTATATTAGCTTTATAAGTAAATATGTATTTACATATAAATCCTTTCCCTGGTTATAATGGATGATTTAGGAGTAATAATGATAATAATAATAATAATAATAACAATAATAATGATGATGATAATAATAATAACTATAATAATGATAATTATTATAATAATAATGATAATGATAATAATAATTAGCACCAGGGAGTTCATGCCCTAAAACTTACTAAATATGTATGCAAGTATGCCTTTAAAAAACCTTAAAATATGCCAATAAATATGCACTAATAAAATTCTGTATTTCTTCATTACTTACTTACTTACTGGCTTTTAAGGAACCCGGAGGTTCATTGCCGCCCTCACATAAGCCCGTCATTGGTCCCTATCCTGAGCAAGATTAGTCCAGTCTCTATCATCATATCCCACCTCCCTCAAATCCATTTTAATATTATTTTCCCATCTACGTCTCGGCCTCCCTAAAGGTCTTTTTCCCTCCGGCCTCCCAACTAACACTCTATATGCATTTCTGGATTCGCCCATACGTGCTACATGCCCTGCCCATCTCAAACGTCTGGATTTAATGTTCCTAATTATGTCAGGTGAAGAATACAATGCGTGCAGTTCTGCGTTGTGTAACTTTCTCCATTCTCCTGTAACTTCATCCCTCTTAGCCCCAAATATTTTCCTAAGCACCTTATTCTCAAACACCCTTAACCTATGTTCCTCTCTCAAAGTGAGAGTCCAAGTTTCACAACCATAAAGAACAACCGGTAATATAACTGTTTTTTAAATTCAAACTTTCAGATTTTTTGACAGCAGACTGGATGATAAAAGTTTCTCAACCGAATAATAACAGGCATTTCCTATATTTATTCTGTGTTTAATTTCTTCCCGAGTATAATTTATATTTGTTACTGTTGCTCCCAGGTATTTGAATTTCTTCACTTCTTCAAAAGGTAAATTTCCAATTTTTATATTTCCATTTCGTACAATATTCTCGTCACAAGACATAACCATATACTTTGTCTTTTCGGGATTTACTTCCAAACCTATCGCTTTACTTGCTTCAAGTAAAATTTCCGTGTTTTCCCTAATCGTTTGTGGATTTTCTCCTAACATATTCACGTCATCCGCATAGACAAGCAGCTGATGTAACCCGTTCAATTCCAAACCCTCTCTGTTATCTTGGACTTTCCTAACGGCATACTCTAGACTTCTAGAGCAAAGTTAAAAAGTAAAGGAGATAGTGCATCTCCTTGCTTCAGCCCGCAATGAATTGGAAACGCATCTGACAGAAACTGACCTATACGAACTCTGCTGTACGTTTCACTGAGACACATTTTAATTAATCGAACTAGTTTCTTGGGAATACCAAATTCCATAAGAATATCATATAAAACTTATCTCTTAATCGAGTCATATGCCTTTTTGAAATCTATGAATAACTGATGCACTGTACCATTATACTCCCATTTTTTCTCCATTATCTGTCGAATACAAAATATCTGGTCAATAGTTGATCTGTTACGCCTAAAACCACACTGATGATCCCCGATAATTTCATCTACATATGGAGTTAACCTTCCCAAAAGAATATTGGACAAAATTTTGTACGACGTCAACAAAAGTGATATTCCTCGAAAGTTACTACAGTTAGTCTTGTCCCCCTTCTTAAAGATAGGTATGATTATGGACTTCTTCCATTGTTCTGGTACAATTTCCTTTTCCCAAATAGCAAGTACAAGCTTATAAATTTCGTTAGATAATTGCGCTTCCAGCCTCTTGTATTAATTCTGCTGGAATTTGATCGATACCTGGAAACTTATAATTTTTCAGATTTTCTATCGCAATTTCGACTTCAGAAAGTGTGGGTTCGGGTATATATGGCTCAGCAGTTTGCATTTCAATTTCGTCCCGATCATTATTTCTTGATATCACTAATAAATAAATAAATAATAATCAATAAATGTAATAACATTATAGGTCAAACTAGATCAGATTAAACTTACATTTATTAATAATTGATTAAATGGCGGTCTTACTCGTGTTAATTATGTAAGCATGTGCGGCTTACAGCTGTTTCGGTGTTGCTTGACACCATCCTCAGAGCCTATTAGATCTCGGCGCTATCTCAACTTCGCTGCCTGTTGTGTGGGTGCGTTCGTGTGATGAAGAGTTGTGTCAAATAGTGTGTGTGTTCTGAAATTGATCTGTGTGTTGAGAATTTGATTAGGGTGTGTTTTAGTGTGTCTGTATATTTCATATTGTTCTTGTGTGTTGAGTTTTTGGTTTTTGGGTTGTATGTGTAGGATTTCCATGTCTGTATTTGAAGGGTACACGGGAATAACGATCAAGGTCCATTTTAGAAAGTTTCGAGAAAAACGAATTTTAAAGTTTAAGCACTTAATACTTTGTTATATGTGTATTTAACAGAAATTGACGTAGTGGAATGTCAAGAACGATGATTTCTTATTACTAGTTAGACCACATGATAGTACTTCCTTTCCACTATAAGATAGCACTATTAACTCAATTTCGATTTTTGATGGACCTTGACCGTTTTTCTCGTGTACCCTTCATTTATGCTATTGTATGTGTGGTTAGCATTAGTTATGTGTTCGGCATATGTAGATGTATTGTGTCCTCTGGTTATTCCTTTAATGTGTTCTTTGTATCGAGACATGGAAATCCTACACATACAACCCAAAAACCAAAAACTCAACACAATAGAACAATATGAAATATACTGACACACTAAAACACACCCTAATCAAATTCTCAACACACAGATCAATTTCAGAACACACACACTATTTGACACAACTCTTCATCACACGAACGCACCCACACAACAGGCAGCGAAGTTGAGATAGCGCCGAGATCTAGTAGGCTCTGAGGATGGTGTCGAATAGCACCGAAACAGCTGTAAGCCACACATGCTTACATAATTAACACGAGTAAGACCGCCATTTAATCAATTATTTATATTCAAGTGTTAAAAGTAGTGTACGAAAGATTCAACATGGATTACACTTTTATTGTTGAGAGTGGCACACTACTGTACTGTGAGATTCGCTAGGTGTGCCGCGAAACTTTCAATACTTTCTGGTAGAAATAATTATAATAATTTACTCAGTTTTCAAGAAAAGAATATGATGTTTTTATTTTTAAAAATCCAAACTATGCACTTTTATGCAACATAAAATCAGCTTTGATGAACATATACGCGAAAATATGCCACAATAATACAAATTATCATGAAATATGTATTTATACAGTTGTAAGGTTCTTTGCTGTCCGATTTCACATGGAATGTACCATTCCACAGGCATATTCAGGTCATGACTCATGTCTTCTTGCAGGAGGGGCGTCCTCTCTGAAACAGTCTCTGGGTTCCCAGGCTTCCGCAATATCTCTACCTCGATTCATTCCTTAACAGCATTTCCGATGGTACTTAGATACCTTACAAGAGTTGTCGGAATGATCCTGTGCTGCTTGGTCACATTGGCGGTATGAATTTAAGCCGGGGGGGTCTAGGGGATCCATTGGGTGAGGGGTCTCATGCGGGCGGTGGGCTGGTACACCTCATTCTCATTCATCCCATAATTCGGGGTACACAATAGGCCACTGTCGAGCCAACTTGCTGAAGGCTCACCTCTAAACCCCTCTAGCCACTCATTATTAGGCCTACTACTGCTGTTCTGCTATTTAAATTTTATTAAATACAGCAAATTAGGAAATTTGTTTTCTTTATTACTCACGTACAAGCCCCTACGGAGAGATATTAACATGAACATAATCATAGCAACGAATAAGTCTCTTTTTAAATGTGTACCGAAACTTACAGTGAACAGATCGCTTTGGCAATCTTTCAAAAGTTAGAGACTCCAGAGTGAAAGTTTTTTTCTTTATCAGACGCTTCGATTTCGTCCCTCCTTTCAAGCTTCATTATCGAGTTGGACAGCGAATTCCGTCACTGTCATTCGTTTTGTTTTGTTTTTTTTTTTTTCATTATACCGTGTACAAAAAATGAACTTCGATGTTGCAGAAAAGCATTTATTTCTTTATTTAGCAACATCCAGAACCTTCTGGTTTTTATATAGGTCTATATGGGTAACAGGAGTGATATATTAATTCAAGCATTCCGAAGTACTATAACAGAATTATTTTAAAACCTTCTATAGTTAAAAACGTTAAAAGTATTATAATTTTAAAAACAGTAATATAGGTCTACATTTATGACGGACGAGCTCCGTTTCAACACCGGTGTAGTATCATCTTCAGTGTCCTTCAAACTACTCATAAAATTGTAACACTTAACGTTTTTAACTATAGAAAGTATTAATCAAGTGTTGAAATGAACATAAGAAACAATGACAAAATTACTTTTTTAATGAAATTGTCGGTTACTTTAGTCTCCATTATTTTTTACATTCACATTAGATAAAATACTGACGCTACTAGATGGGCAGGGCATGTATCACGTATGGGCGAATCCATAAATGCATTTAGAGTGTTAGTTGGGAGGCCGGAGGGAAAAAGACCTTTAGGGAGGCCGAGACGTAGATGGGAAGATAATATTAAAATGGATTTGAGGGAGGTGGGATATGATGATAGAGACTGGATTAATTTTGCTCAGGGTAGGGACCAATGGCGGGCTTATGTGAGGGCGGCAATGAACCTCCGGGTTCCTTAAAAGCTAGTAAGTAAGTAAGTACTGACGCTACTAGATTCTACTGCACATTAGATATACAAGTTATTTACTTCATTTGTTTCATCTGCATTATGACTAAGGAAAACGTCACAGCTTAATAATAATTTAATATCGATATTTATTCTAAAAATCCACTGCCATATAAATCTTACTGTACTTAGATTTTGAAATGTCATTACTAGATAGTGGATGCGGGATGACTTATCGTTGAATGTAGGTGCACATTTACTATATGTTACTTTTTTTCATTCAGACCATTGGCTGGACAGGTTTTAAACGTGAACAGACGACGTCAACGTGCTACTGTATTTCCGTACAGTCAGAAGGGAAAGAAAAATAACGTAATGTAGTAGATACCTTGCAAGTTCAGTCCTCGTTATCATTGATGCAATTACCAGCGTTGCAGTAAACGACGATATATTCTCGTAAGTTGTCGAAGCTGAATCGTCTTCGCCAATTGCTTAAACAGTTTTTGTATCGAAAGAATTTCTGAAGAAAACCTCTAAAATGGGGATCACTCAATTTCTTTAGAGGAATATTTGTACTGAGTATCATGATGCACGTGTCGTTAGATCCGCACAACTAAATGATGATGATGATGATGATGATGATGATGATGGTTCCTCAGATTTCATTTCAACGCAATTCCTGTGCGATGTACTGTTGCAATGTTTCTCTATAGCCTGAGCTGTTCTGGTTTTTATTTCAATTTTACATATATTACACACAATATTGTCTTCGTTAGTACATAAAATGTCACTCTCATACTTGTTAATTGCATTTCCTATCTCTGAGCGAATTTAACGTTTTGCCATTATGAATGGATCAGCACAACACTATTCAACGCGTACTTTAATACTTGAGCAGGATAACACAACTGCACACATTGCGTTGCAATGTGGACCGGGGTTCCTTCTTTTTGTACGCTGCTGTACTCGCCAGGTACACAAAAGACGGACGGCGCGGCACGTGCCATATACTCCGATACGAAACAACTTCACTTTTCCTTAAGTTATCCCGCATCAACTGTCTAGTCATTACATTCGGATTTAACGGTAAAATAAAAAACACAGGGTATAATGAAATATTTATGCTCGATTAAAAAAAATAATACCTTAATGTATCGTTACGTAACGAATCATTAAAGTAAGTTAGTGAGTCACGAAATGATAAAGCGTTCCGTCACTGAAATATAATTGACATGTTAGTTATCGCTCCATTAGCCATTCACCTTTGTATTCAGAATGAACTAATCTTGAAACACAAGAACTTCAAGTTTTACAATTATAGTGAGGATCACTTAAGAGCAGTTCCTAAAAGACTAATTTGGCCATCTTTTCAGTGTTACCAACAAATACCAGATATCATCAAAGAGGGTAAAATCACAATTTCATGTACTAGGCCTATAACAATAATAATAATAATAATAATAATAATAATAATAATAATAATATAACATTAACAATAACAATGTCTTGCTTATTTACTTATTTACTGCATCTCAGCTTATTGTTCAGAGGTGTTTTCTATATGATTCAATAAATTGTGAAAGGGTATATTTTCCTCCTGGACCTCTCGCACATTAAGTTGGTAATTAGTAGATAGATTAGTATGACCTAATATTAAAATTTATTTTATCTGACAACATGAAATTCATTGCTTTGACTAAACAGTTTACGATGAAAGAGTAATAGAACGGAGAAAAATTCTCACCGGCACCGGGATTTGAACCCGGGTTTTCAGCTCTACGTGCTGATGCTTTATCCACAAAGCCACACCGGATACCCATCCCGGCGTCGCACAGAATCGTCTCAGTTTAGGTTCCAACTCTCGGGTTCCCTCTAGTGGCCGCCCTCTGCACTACGTCATAGATGTCTATGAACGTAGGACTGAAGTCCACACATGTGCTGAGGTGCACTCATTATGAGTGACTAGTTGGCCGGGATCCGACGGAATAAGCGCCGTCTTAAATCACGAAATGATTTACGCATATCATACAGACGTGGACAAATTATTAGCAAAATTGAAGATTTTTATTATAGTCTATATTTTTACAAAATATGATTCTTTAATTTAGACTACAGTTGACATTTTTGTGTATTTCCAAATTATTAGCAACATTGAAGATTTGTATTGTATATTTTTCAGAATTTAACTCCTCAATTTGGACTACATTTGATATTTTTCATATTTCCAAATTATTAGCAAAACTGAAGATTTTTGTTTTATAATTTCACAAAATCTGATTTCAATGCAGTTGACATTTTTGCTAATTTACAAATTATTAGCAAAATTGAAGATTTTTATTATATATTTTTACAAAAAGTGACTCTTCAATTTAAACTACAGTTGACATTTTTGCACATTTCTGTCTACTGTAATGATGGAAATATCCAAAATTGTGAACTGTAGTCTAAATTGAAAAGTCAAATTTTGTAAACAAAATATCATAAAAATCGTCAATTTTGTTAACAATTTTTCCACGTCTGTATATACTATTTTAATGTACCGAAGTACATATGATATTTCCATGCAGATATTCTGCGTCATCATACGATGAAAGAGTAATTGAACGGAGAAAAATTCTCTCTGGCAGAATATCTGCATGGAAATATCATATGTACTTCGGTACATTAAAATAATATAAACAGTTTAAGATTCACTAGACCTAACCTAAAAATGTACTTTGTTTGATCACGTGAAATGATTAGTACAAACTTCGAAAATCGAATGCCACTTTGAAATGTATGCTTAATAATACTTAATCTTAATAATTTTGCTATTTTAGGGTGCTATTCATAGACATATCGCAGCACGCGCACTGGTTACTAGTACAGAATTCAAATCATATCCTATCGCTAAAATTGGTTTATGAATACGAAAAACGCTGATCATCCACCGGAAGCCCGCGCTAAAAATGTCTATGAATACGGCCCTAAGTTACAATTGCTGTCTCCATGCGCATAATTACAACCAATACAACGTTCGTAATCATCACTTTCAACAATATTAAATTTGAAGATAAAACTCTTTGGCTGAGACTCATGCTAACACACCACCCATTCGTCAGATCTCAGACTGCAAAGAACGTATCTTGTCATCCAATTGTAGGGCTTCCAGTGCCTCTAAGTCCTTCAAGGTTCTAGTAGTATTCGAGCTCTTTGTACTTAGGAATCCTTAAAATAGTCTAGTACACTCCTGGGCAAAATTAGCAAAGCAACATATCTAGTTCCATTCTTCTTCTAGTTCATCTTTAAATATTTTTAAATTACAGAAGAAAGCAGTGAGAATTATTTGTGGTGTTGGACCAAAAGAACATTGTAAAACGTTATTTCAATCCTGTAAAATTCTCACTCTTCCATCGCTATATGTATTGCAGTGTTTGTTATATACCAAAATGAATCTAGATAATTTCCCTTTGAACTTGCATTTTCACGAACACCATACGAGAAGTTGTATAGATATAAGACTTGATTTATGCACATACAAGACTACACGAAACAGTTTTTATTATATGTCTCTGAAGTTTTATAATAGCTTACCTAACTCAACTAAAAATTTAAATTACGATTCATTCAAATCGTTAATTAAGAGAAAATTATATGAACATAGTTTGTATAGCATTAACGAATATTTTAACTTGGCAAACAATTTTATATGGTTTTATTTATATTGACGTTGCTAATGCATAATGTATTTATGTCCAAGCAATAAAGTAGCTAGCTATCTATCTATCTATCTATCTATCTATCTATCTATCTATCTATCTATCTATCTATCTATCTATCTATCTATCTATCTATCTATCTATCTATCTATCTATCTATCTATCTATCTATCTATCTATCTATCTATCTATCTATCTATCTATCTATCTATCTATCTATCTATCTATCTATCTATCTATCTATCTATCTATCTATCTATCTATCTATCTATCTATCTATCTATCTATCTATCTATCTATCTACCTATCTACCTACCTACCTACCTACCTACGTATCTATCTATCTATCTATCTATCTATCTATCTATCTATCTATCTATCTATCTATCTATCTATCTATCTATCTATCTATCTATCTATCTATCTATCTATCTATCTATCTATCTATCTATCTATCTATCTATCTATCTATCTATCTATCTATCTATCTATCTACCTACCTATCTACCTATCTACCTACCTACCTACCTATCTATCTACCTATCTACCTACCTATCTACCTATCTATCTATATATCTATCTACCTATCTATCTATCTACCTATCTATTATTACTGTATCAATATAATTTTTGTAATAAAGCTTCTTCCTTTCATTAATATTAGTGTTTATATATTCTAGAAACACAAAATGTAAGTTTAAATTCTGTGGATATTTATAATAATGATTTTCTTTGATTAAAGAAGCCCTGTATAGACCTCTACCGTCATAAATCCAGTAACGATAATCATTTACGTCTACATCGTTTCGTTACTACATTATTTAATCAATCTGTGACGCCAACTGCCCAAGAAAGATCAAGGTCGACCAGCCAACTGTTGGCCATGTCCATTTACCTCAAAAGAGATAAACGATCATCCAACCAGAACGGAGGTCTCGTGTGGTCAGCACGATGATTCCCCCAAGCTGTTACAGCAGGTTTTCGAAACCGGTTTTCGCTACCTATCGTAGCTTCCAAAATTCATCACGATATACGATGGACAAGGTTGCCATACACTGGTCGTAATTTTACCAGAAACTTCCTTCGCCATGAGGACTCGAACCAGTGCTCATCCCGTAGTGTCAGTCTTAAACTTGATGCTTAGATCACGATGCTACGGCGCGAGATACTAGTTTATTACAGAAAAAAAGTCTAAGAAAGTCAATAGAGGACATTTTGAGCAAATCACTGTTTTTGTTATATTTAAATATTATTTATTTATTTGCATATTACTTCATTCATTCTTCTATTTATTCATTCATTCGTCTATTTAGTCCTTCATTCATTCATTCTTCTATTTATTCATTCATTCATTCATTCATTCACCTATTTATTCCTTCATTCATTTATCTATTTATTCCTTCATTCATTCATTCATTCATTCATTCATTCATTCACCTGTTTATTCCTTCATTCATTTATCTATTTATTCCTCCATTCATTCATCTATTTATTCCTCCATTCATTCATCTATTTATTCATTCATTCATTCATTTATCTATTTATTCCTTCATTCATTTATCTATTTATTCCTTCATTCATTTATCTATTTATTCCTTCATTCATTTACCTATTTATTACTTCATTCATTTATCTATTTATTCCTTGATTTATATATTTATTTATTCCTTCATTTACGTATTTATTTATTTATTTTCTCCTTCATTTATTTATTTATTCCTTTATTATTTATTTATTTATTTATTCCTTCATTTATTTTTCCTTCATTCATTTATTTATTCCTTTATTTATTTATTTATTTATTTATTTATTTATTTATTTATTTACTCCTCCATTTATTTATTTATTTATTTATTCCTTCATTTATTTTTCCTTCATTCATTTATTTATTCCTTTATTATTTATTTATTTATTTATTTATTTATTTATTTATTTATTTATTTATTTATTTATTTATTTATTTATTTATTCCTCCATTCATTCATTTTTTCCTTCATTTGTTTATTTATTTATTTATTTATTCCTTCATTTACTTTTTCCTTCATTGATTTATTTATTCCTTTATTTATTTATTTATTTATTTATTTATTTATTTATTTATTTATTTATTTATTTATTTATTCCTCCATTCATTCATTTTTTCCTTCATTTATTTATTTATTTATTTATTTATTTATTCCTTCATTTATTTTTTCCTTCATTGATTTATTTATTCCTTTATTTATTTATTCCTTTATTTATTTATTTATTCATTTATTTATTTATTCATTTATTTATTTATTCATTTTCCTTCATTTATTTATTTATTTATTTATTTATTTATTTATTCCTTCATTTATTTTTTCTTCATTCATTTATTTATTCCTCCATTCATTTATTTTTTCCTTTATTTATTGAAATATTTATTTATTTATTTATTTATTTATTTATTTATTTATTTATTTATTTATTTACTTATTTATTTATTTAAATATTTATTTATTTATTTAAATATATATTTATTTATTTAAATATCTAAATATTTATTTATTTAAATATTTATTTATCTAAATATTTAAATATTAATTTATTTATTTAAATATCTAAATATTTATTTATTTATTTAAATATCTATTTATTTAAATATTTATTTATTTATTTAAATATCTATTTATTTAAATATTTATTTATTTAAATATTTATTTATTTATTTATTTATTTATTTATTTATTTATTTATTTATTTATTTATTTATTATGGTAAAGTTAAGGCCATGAGGCCTTCTGTTCCACACTACCAGAAGTGAATTAGCAGTAGCAGTAGCAGTAGCAGTAGCAGCAGCAGCAGTAGATGTACAGGATCATAAGGATATGAAGGCAATGAAATTGTATATTCCTAACAAAAAAGGCGCAACTTAACAATTCATTAGCCCTGGATCTGTTTTCCCCTTCCTTCACGGGTAATAACAAACTTGGTAACAAGGAAGTGCTTAGAAAAACAAGTACAGTAGTTGGTTTTGTAGATGAACACAAAAGGTCAAAGACAAACCAACATCTCATTCAAGAACCTATCCTTAATAGGAACAAGTAACTTTTAGAGTCCTCCACGAAAGTTATTAAAGTAACGTTGGTCTTTAACAGGGCATTGCCCCTTAAAGAGACACTTTCATATTTTAGACCTCGTTGACAACTCCATTTGCAGGGCCTGTCAACTTTCAGAGGCAACATCATCTCACATTTAGTGTGACTGAATGCTTATCTGCTCTCATGGTAGAACTGTAATATTATTTGTAATTGTAATTGTAAATTTAATACTAATTGTAATTTTATTGTTGATATTGTAGTTGGAATCTCCTGGTAGAGGGGCAGAGAAGGCCTGACGGCCTTATCTCTACCAGGTTAAATAAATAAATACTAAATACTAAATACTAACATTTCCGTTATCATTTCTTGAAACCAAGCGAACTCTCCCAAATATTACAGACGAACATCATTGCTTTTATTTCAGCTACTTGTACACTGTGGTTGAACGACATATTTACATCACGGTGCTTGATTATTTGTACCACTTCCGCTTCGCAATCACAAGAATAGTAGAAGTAATTATATTATTTAACGAAATTTTCAACTGCAATGGTAGTTCATTATTAAAATTCAATTACAGCGAGAAATGGACGAAAAATTTTACCTGGAACGTCAATCAGAACAGGAATTTTAACGTGAATAAATCTAAGGGTCGTATTCATAAACGAGACTTTGGATGAAGACTTCTCAAAGGCGACTTTCGTAGTAAAGTTTAACTTTGTTAAAAGTCCTATTCTTAGACAATACTTCTGAGACTTTGACTTCAGTAAGTCGAGATTTGACGGTCTTGTTCTAATGTTGGCAATCACAATCACTGCCTTCTAAACGAATTAAATTAATAGATAGCTGAAATAGAGTAGGCATTGCCACAATCAGAGACATCTTTTGAGAAACAAATCAATTAAACAATTGAAGATGAGTACATATTAAGCGATTGTTAGTGGTTCTTGCAGCTTTACATAAGAATAATTATTCGTGGGCTTAGTGTGAAACGTAAGTGAAAAAATCGACATTTTTAGATCTTTACACCAATCGATAATAATTCGTTCTTCTACTTGGTCACAAAAAATCGTAACTCAGTTCCAAACAGTCTTGTACTCGTATATAATACAATAAAATTCGTAACTACAAAACATGATGGTATAGTTCATCTGAAATAGTAGACATCTTTTGAGAAACAAATCAATGAAACAATTGAAGATGAGTACATATTAAGCGATTGTTAGCGGTTCTTGCAGCTTTACATAAGAATAATTATTCGTGGGCTTAGTGTGAAACGTAAGTGAAAAAATCGACATTTTTAGATCTTTACACCAATCGATAATAATTCGTTCTTCTACTTGGTCACAAAAAATCGTAACTCAGTTCCAAACAGTCTTGTACTCGTATATAATACAATAAAATTCGTAACTACAAAACACGATGGTATAGTTCATCTGAAATAGTAGACATCTTTTGAGAAACAAATCAATGAAACAATTGAAGATGAGTACATATTAAGCGATTGTTAGCGGTTCTTGCAGCTTTACATAAGAATAATTATTCGTGGGCTTAGTGTGAAACGTAAATGAAAAAATCGACATTTTTAGATCTTTACACCAATCGATAATAATTCGTTCTTCTACTTGGTCACAAAAAATCGTAACTCAGTTCCAAACAGTCTTGTACTCGTATATAATACAATAAAATTCGTAACTACAAAACATGATGGTATAGTTCATCTGAAATAGTAGACATCTTTTGAGAAACAAATCAATGAAACAATTGAAGATGAGTACATATTAAGCGATTGTTAGCGGTTCTTGCAGCTTTACATAAGAATAATTATTCGTGGGCTTAGTGTGAAACGTAAGTGAAAAAATCGACATTTTTAGATCTTTACACCAATCGATAATAATTCGTTCTTCTACTTGGTCACAAAAAATCGTAACTCAGTTCCAAACAGTCTTGTACTCGTATATAATACAATAAAATTCGTGACTACAAAACATGGTGGTATAGTTCATCTGAAATAGTATTGCCTGCTAAGAATTTTGTTGTGAATAAAACATCAATTGTAATTACGTTAGGTTCACATTAAGCCCTCGAATTATTTCATTATAAAATAATTTTATTCTGAAAATATGGAAGATGAGAAGATGCCACTAATGACAGACTACTTAAAAATTAATTGAAATCAATATTCAAAAACATTATTATGACGACAGCAGGATTAAAAATTAACTGCATATCCAACTGTATAACATATTCTCTATAGAATTAATCAGTCAAATCAGTATTAAGCCATCAATTACCTGTAGCGTAAAATCGCGATGAAATAAGAAATTCAGTTATTGGTGGAACAGATAATCCTCTTTGATTATTATTCATCAATGAATGTTGAAACATGACGAGGATCTCTAGTAGGCCTACTGTCGGTTTATCAAATCTGTACCTTGATTTATATCTAATAACATGAACAGCTTTAATAATTCCCTAGATGTCCTCAATATTCTCGGAAAATTTAACAATTAACGAAATATCAACCATTTTTCTTATGTCCACGAACGAAAGTCAAAGTCAAAGTCTAGATTTTCGGCGACTTCGAAGTAAAGTCACGATTGAAGTTTACTTTCGTCAAAGTGTCGACTGTGAATAGGAAAATGGCGACTTTGTACTTTCCAAAGTCAACTTTGGTCCAAAGTCTTGTCTATGAATACGACCCTATGATATGGGACTCAATGCTTAGGTCTTCTCGAAGAAAGCCCTGGATCATTAAATCTACCGTCATCGACCGGGTTTCAACCCGCGAAACTCGGATATAACGGTTAGTATTGTAAACGCGAGACCGCTAAATCTATCTGTAATAAGGAGCACCAGTTGAAACGTTTTTCAGCCGTATCTCATCTACAATGAATTTCGAGCTGTATGACCTCTACACAGGAAAGAAGATCTTAAATAGATAACTACAACTAGCACAAACACCAATATTATTATTATTATTATTATTATTATTATTATTATTATTATTATTATTATTATTATTATTATTATGCCGCCACCACCACTACCACAGCCACCATACTGCCACAACCACGACCGCCATACTGCTAATACAACTGTCATATTGTTCCTACTACCATTATACTGCTGCTACTATTACCACTACTACAGTATCATCACCACCACCACAACCACTATATTACTACCACCATTATAGCCTACTATTACTACCAATACTACTACTGTCCGTTACTCAGGAGAAGACGAGCGGAAAGAATGTGACCTTCTTGACTATCGCTGCTGATTATTATAAACATCACTCAGATAAGCATCCCAGTAGCCAGGTTATTACTCGTGCAGGAAACATGAGTAACAATGCGTATGGAAATTAAGGCTAAGTTGAACAGAAGGAGACCTAATGTTTCCGCTTACTGCAGTACAAATATTGCACGTGTTGTCGTACGTTATCTGTTCACATCCCTTCCTCCTCAGTCCGATCTCGTCTTCTTCTGAGTCACCGACAGTACCATCACAATCACTGTATTACCACCACCATACTACTATTACCACCACCACGACCATACTGCTACCACTGCTACTACAACCACCACAATATTATTATAATCACCATATTGTTACTACTACTACTACTACTACTACTACTACTACTACCACTACTACTATCACCACCACCACCACCACCACCATCGCTATACTGCCACAACTACCACTGCCATATTGCTGCTAAAACTATCATATTGTTCCTAGTACCACTATACTGCTGCTACTATTACCACCACTACAGTAACATCACCACCAACACTATCACTGTATTACTACCACCACTATACTACTACTACTACTACTACTACTACTACTACTGCTATTACCACCACCACCACCAATACTACTACCTTCGCTATTACTGTATTACTACCACTACGACGATACTGCTAACAATTCTACTACAACTACCAAACTACTACTACTACAACCACCACTATAACCATCACCACCACCACCACTACTACCACCACCGCCATACTCCCACAACCACCACCACCATCACTACCACCACCGCCATACTGCTATTACAACTGTCATATTGTTCCTACTATCACTATACTGCTGCTATTATTACCACTACTACTACTACTACTACTACTACTACTACTACTACTACTACTATTACTACTACTATTACTAACACTACTACTGCTACTACTACTACCACCGCCACCACCACCTCTGTCAGTATATTACTGCCACCACCATACTACTATTACCACCACCGCGACCATACTATACTACTACTACTACTACTACTACTACTACTACTACTACTACTACTACAACCACCACTATACTACTGCTATTACTACCATCAAATTGCTGCTGCTACTACTGCTACTAGCAATATTACTAGCACCACAATACTGCCATATTGTTTCTACTATCACCACGATCATACTGCTACTATTACTACTACCACCACGATCATACTGTTACTACAACCACCACTATACTACTACTATTGCCACCATCATACTGCTGCTACTACTACTATTGCCGCCACTATATTGCTTTGCTACTACTGCTACTACCACCACAATATTACTACTATAACCACCACTATACTACTACTACCATAACCACCATCACACTATCGCCATTAGCACCACCGCCACACTACCACCATCACTACTATAAGATTACTACTACAATTATTACCTGCACGCTACTATTATTACTACCACAATACTGCTACTACTAGTACTACCACAACAACAATTGTATTACTACTACAGATATCGCCGCCGCTTCCACACCTACTACAACCAACACCACGCTACATTGAGAAACGTGAAAGGTCTTTTATTTATCACAATGACTATGTACTGATTTCATGAGATACAGAATGAAATAGACGAAAGAGTCATTCATCACTTATGTAATGCAACCAGGTTAACAATACTGACCTATTTAGAGCTAAAGTAATTCAATATATTTTGTGCGAGATCGTGCGTATTTGTTTGGTTTCCACACAAAACCAATCCGCGGGAAGTCTAAAATTCCACATTCAGTATTCCCAACCTAACACACATAACAATTTCCTTCTTCTTACCGCTTAAGTGACATATTGATTTTACTGCTTTAGGCTTTTAACATATTATTTTTAGAGACGTTCAATATAGTAATAATTATAAATTGGAAACTTGCCACTGCAATTTCACCTAAATTGCACTGTTAATTATTGTTTTTAAATATTTGTAAATATTAAGTAAACTCTACAACTCCACTAAAGTTACTGCATTCGTTATGCAAGTAACATTAGGGAAGCCGTGAAAAAATCAACAAGATTCCAGACTTACCGATGTTATTACTGCAACATGTTATATAAATAATATTGCTAAAATATTAAAATGAAAAATAAATCATTACATAACCTTACCGTTTGTTTTAAGTTCGCATTTATAGACTGGGGGAAAAAAAGACAGACGTATATCACGGCCTTCTGGAGTATAGTAAACACAGAAAACATTTTAAAGCAACAATGTTGAAGATAGATATTTTTGTTTTGCAAATTTGCCGTCATTGAACAGAAACCAAGATGGAGATTTCATTGCAACTAATTAGAAATTCCTCTTTCAGGTATGTAATAAACGATCTTCGCACAAAATAATGTACGATACACGAGCGGTATGTTTTCTTTCAATTCTCGAAAATTAAAAAAGCTCAACTACGTTTCGCTTTTTCAAACTTTTCCTCGAACATGAAAACTTCAAAATACCGCTCTTGTAACGCATATTACTATATCAATAGCCATACGTGAGTGACTGCAGAGTTAAGAAAACTTGGAGACTTCCATCAGACGCCTCTCATTCAAACTGTCCCATCTAGAACTTGAATATGTCGATCAATTAGTGCAGAATTTAATTTAGTTGCATATCAAGTAGGTCACATGTTAATGTTTCATACTGCAAGGCATTCAAATGATATTCTTCATTAGTCTACAGGGAAGTGAATCCATTAATATAGCTGGAGAAGAAGAGGAAATATGCAAACACTTGGAATCCTGTTGTTTATTAACATTCCTGACAGCGTCGGAAACCAGAACGACACAGAATAGGTGTGCAGAACAAAGACGAAATGGAGAAGTGGCTGAAACTTCATAATTATCAGTCGCGTCAACCCATTAAATTTTAATTCTCTGTTTTGAGTAGTTGCTTTACAAAGTTTTCAAATGAAAATTATCTTACAACGCGTTTAGTTCATTTTATGTACTGCAGTTACTAACGTCAGAAATATTATGAAATACATCTCAAAATATGTTGCCAGAAATTTCTTTCAGGATTTTATATAACAAATAAAAAATAGTGTTTAATCACTACATGCGGCAGAAGTGAAGCTTCTTAAGCTGTAAATATGTAGTACTTACTTACTTACTTACAAATGGCTTTTAAGGAACCCGAAGGTTCACCGCCGCCCTCACACAAGCCCGCCATCGGTCCCTATCCTGTGCAAGATTAATCCAGTCTTTATCATCATATCCCACCTCCCTCAAATCCATTTTAATATTACCCTCCCATCTATGTCTCGGCCTCTCCAAATGTACTTTTCCCTCCGGTCTCCCAACTAACACTCTATATGCATTTCTGGATTCGCCCATACGTGCTACATGCCCTGCCCATCTCAAACGTCTGGATTTAATGTTCCTAATTATGTCAGGCGAAGAATACAATGCGTGCAGTTCTGCGTTGTGTAACTTTCTCCATTCTCCTGTAACTTCATCCCGCTTAGCCCCAAATATTTTCCTAAGCACCTTATTCTCAAACACCCTTAACCTATGTTCCTCTCTCAGAGTGAGAGTCTAAGCTTTACAACTATATAGAAGAATCGGTAATATAACTGTTTTATAAATTCTAACTTTCAGATTTTTGGATAGCAGACTGGATGATAAGAGCTTCTCAACCGAATAATGACACGCATTTCCCATATTTATTCTGCGTTTAATTTCCTCCCGAGTGTCATTTATATTTGTTACTGTTGCTCCAAGATATTTGAATTTTTCCACGTCTTCGAAGGATAAATCTCCAATTTTTATATTTCCATTTCGTACAATATTCTGGTCACGAGACATAATAATATACTTTGTCTTTTCGGGATTTACTTCCAAACCGATCGCTTTACTTGCTTCAAGTAAAATTTTCGTGTTTTCCCTAATCGTTTGTGGATTTTCTCCTAACATATTCACGTCATCCGCATAGACAAGAAGTTGATGTAACCCGTTCAATTCCAAACCCTGCCTGTTATCCTGAACTATCCTAATGGCATATTCTAAAGCGAAGTTAAAAAGTAAAGGTGATAGTGCATCTTCATGCTTTAGCCCGCAGTGAATTGGAAAAGCATCAGATAGAAACTGACCTATACGGACTCTGCTGTATGTTTCACTGAGACACATTTTAATTAATCGAACTAGTTTCTTGGGAATACCAAATTCAATAAGAATATCATATAGTACTTCCCTCTTAACCGAGTCATATGCCTTTTTGAAATCTATGAATAACTGATGTACTGTACCCTTATACTCCCATTTTTTCTCCAATATCTGTCGAATACAAAAAATCTGATCAATAGTCAATCTATTACGCCGAAAACCGCACTGATGATTCCCAATAATTTCATCTACGTACGGAATTAATCTTCTCAAAAGAATAGTGGACAAAATTTTATACGACGTCAACAAAAGTGATATTCCTCGAAAGTTACCACAGTTGGTTTTATCCCCCTTTTTAAAAATAGGTACAATTATGGACTCCTTCCATTGTTCTGGTACAATTTCCTTTTCCCAGTAGTGTACTAATCTTTATAAATGTTCGTGCAATAAGGGACGATAAATTACGGTTAAATTTAGCACTTTTATACTCAATACTCTTCATAATGTAAAAAAAAAGAAACTAATTAGTTCATTACAGCTAAAATAAGTTATGTAAAATGAAGCACTCGATACCAAATTGATGGTTATAGGCTACAGTGCTTTTAAATATTTGATGAGCACTTTTATTTCACGTATAGTCTGTATATACTGAGCTACGATTTAATTCTAAATCACTGACACCAGTTGAATTAGACATTGCACTGATTGGTTTTTTTATTTGGTTATTTAACGACGTTGTATCAACTACTAGATTATTTAACGTCAATGGAATAATAATAATAATAATAATAATAATAATAATAATAATAATAATAATAATAACAATAATAATAATAATAATAATAATAATGATTTATTTTAGCTGGCACAGTTAAGGCCGTAAGGCCTTCTCTTCCACTTAACCACCAAAAAGTATATATACATATGCATGAACTTACAAAGAATTCAACAATTTGATTTAGATGAGAGTTACATGTAGGGCCTATAGAAGAGTTATTTACGAATTAAACAACAAAATACTATGAACTATTAATTAAACACTGAAATAAACTGTGTAGCAGAATTAAACTAAAATACATAGAATGTTAATATATTTCAAATAGTATTAGATAATAGAAAGAGATTATTATGAGACAATTTTGAAAATACAGCACTATCAGGATGATGTCTAAAGAAAGAAATAACAATGTAGTCAGTGATCGTTTAAATCAGTATGATTGGAGTGAAATGCTAATAAGGTTATCTTTTAAGCTGTTTTTAAAGGTGCTTATTGTCTTGCAGCCCCTAATACTTTGTGACAAGGAATTCCATTGACGCGAGGTGGATACTGTAAAAGATGATGAATAACAAGATGTTCTATGAAGAGGTATACTTAGCGTGCCACAGATAAGTGATCTGGTATTTACGTCGTGGTTAGAGTATAGATAAGAGAAAGGAGACGAAAGGTAATTTGGTGTTGAGGTGTGCAGAATTCGAAAGAGTAAAGACAAAGAGTGTAAATTTCTACGTTCTTTAAGTCGGAGCCACGAAAGACTTGCGAAGGACGGTGATATGTGATCATATCGTCGGATGTTGCACACGTATCTGACGCACATATTCTGAGCTGAATTGGTGATAGCGAGATGGTATTTGGCGAGATAAGGCCGAGAATTCGCCATAGATTACTTAATAATCGTCTTATGGCTTGGGAAAATTTCGGAAAAATCCAAACCAGGTAATCAGCCCAAGAGGGAATCGCACCCACGCCCGAACGCATTCCCGCATCAGCAGGCGAACGCGGTACCTTCTAAGCCACGCCGGTGGCCAGCACAGCAATATTTTACCTTTTAGTTCGTATTACAGAAATTAACATTACATAAATTAAAAACTGTAGTTAGTATTATCATTACCTGATAAATTTACTCGCAGGTGATGACTGTGAACAAAATTCGCCAAATGACTCGGGAGCTAACGCTATACATAGAGAGAGAATACAGCTGGCACACCCAAAGCTACTATTCCGTCATCATGTATGCTGAAAATGTTTATTTCAGTGACTATTACACTTTTACTACGTCACACTACTTTTGACCATCAAAACGGTACGAAAGGACATCTTTCAACTAATCATGGGTGCTTATTGCACAATTTTATCGTTTCCCTAGCATTTACTTAATTTTATCGCCTCCCTAGCATTTGTTTTTTTTCATCACTACCCTAGCATTTGTATCTTTCTTTGCCAACATTTCAAACTGCAAATTCTTTACGGTACTATAAAACATGCTTTACGATCGTAATTTGTTTCTCGCATAGATAGTCGACTGAAAATGGCGGCTACGTTCAAACATTTTGGTGAAGGTAACATTAGTAAAATAGAATTTCAGTAAGTCAAGTAATACAGGGACATCATTTTATTTTTACTAACATTTCTAATATTAACCTGGCTATACCTTTCGATTAACGGCTGAGAACCTGAAACACCGTTTGCTACTCCCTTCCACGACAGATTTCGATGATACTCGCGTAAAATAAAACAAATCAATTTACTAGGTGTAGGAGGGAAGAAAAGTGGTTCATCCATTTACGTAAACTAGGAAATATCGCGATTTTGAGTTTGATAATTTTCATTATAGGTTTTTGTTTAATCAAAATATAGTACAGTATTAACAATAAGTGTTTCTACTCACGAATTGAGCTATCCATGTGAACGTATTCATTATGCAGTGTTTATTATACTGTCTACAGCACATTAGTGTACAATATAGAGAATGAAGTTAAACTGAAAAATAATCATAATATGGATATTTAAACACATTTTCTTAAAATGGTAGTCATTTATTTCGATACAGGCTTCAGTTCTTTTGTGCATATTATCGCACTGTAGACTATTGTACCTAATCCCAATTACCAGTTTCAGCCTTCGTACTAGTAACTCATATTGAAATAATTCTATACCTACTCTATAAAAGAGTACCTTACGTACTGTAAATTCAATCTTCACTTCTTCCCGATCCGGAAAGATAAAATTACTCAGACATGCTATCTACTGTCCGTTCAAATGGTTATGTAGCAGGGTCATAGAAGGGAGGGAAATCACGTGACAGTTGAAGCAGTAATTAGGAGAGGGAGAGACCGATTTATTAGCGAAGTGATATCTCCATACTTTTATTACATGTATTCGCGGGGATGTTCTGGCGACTTCGTTAGAATTAGCTTCCCACACAGGTGTTTCGTCACTTGTCAGCATCGGACAGATTTACAGCCACCTTGGGCAGGGTTCTGCATTGACACTGGTCGAGGCGTAAAATCAGAGAGTTGGACTGGACCCGTGGGAAAGTAACTGCCAAGCTTGGGATTTTCCAAAGAACGGGTATTCTTGTGAGATATACAAACTAATTAGATGTTATGGGAAATCCAAAGTTTAAATTTAGAGATGACGTATTTCGCGCCCAATAAGAAGAGATCTTGGTCCAGCTTATGAGGTCACTTTGGACCAATAGGGAATATATTTTAGGCCGGTTAAGTGACGTAATTTTTAACCAATAGAATAGTTAGTTTTAGCGTAGGATAGGTTTTTATAAATAAGGGTGACGGGGAGTCCGGTGGTGCAGGGCTACATACAGGGCACAATCACAACATCTCATCGTGTCGGCGGCCCTACATACAGGGCACAATCACAACATCTCATCGTGTCGGCGGCCCTACATACAGGGCACAATCACTACTCCTTTTCGTGTCGACGGCCCTACATACAGGGCAGAATAACTACTTCGTTTCGTGTCGACAGGATAACTACTTTTCTTCGTGTAGACGGCGCGACATCTTTTTTTCGTGTCGGCGGCCCAACTTAATAGTCTTTCTTCCGGCGAAGACTCGATAGATAGAACTTTGTCATCGGCGAGACCACTCGTCAACGTTTAGGAGCTTCGATCATAGTGTACTGGACAGAGTATTGAATTTATAGTATCGGATAGAGCTTATTCAGAGCCGCCATAGAGTCGATACAGAAGTGCGACCAACGATTGAATTATAAGTCAGCCGGAAATACATACTCTAGGGTTTACCAAGTGAATACGACGATAAACTTATAGTTTTGGAGTTTACACTGCCTTTTATATAAGTAGCCGGCTTGGTATTATTCCCGACATCATCCTATACCACAACAGTACCTCGGCTACCCTGAGTGAATCTCACGCAACACCGAGACGCACCCACCCTCAAACAACGTGGGGCCACAATAACGACCACTTCTCCCTCACAGTTAATTACTTAACGAGGCCCTTTTATTTAAGTTATTTTAAACAGTTTTGTAATATAACGTACACGTACAATTCCTAACAGAAATTAATGTTTTCAAAAAAGTGCTAAGACAGCCAGCCTCTAGACTTTACAGAGGGGCGAGCAGAAGCAGATAGGGGAAATCGGGATGCGACGTAGGCAAACGGACGACAGTACCTGTCCGAAAATATGATTCGATATTGAAAGCTCTTTCGTCACTGGAAAACGCGAACAAATTTCTGGAACGTACTATACTCACTATTTCAGTACTGTTTGTGTTTACTATGACCTAAGGCGACTTTGACTGTATGCACTTGGTTTTGTGTGGAGAACGGTTGGAAGTTTACTAGTAGAGGGGATGGGAGTGAAGTACTTTAAAAAACTCAGGTACAATAAAAATTGAAGTAAAAATAAAATGATGTCCCTATATAACGGCATATATTTCTCAAGCCTAGTCATAATGCTTTCTCTTTCAACTTCACAAAATGAGAAAGTACTTGTCCCTCGTCTCCATTTATGCCAATTTGAGTTTTACCATCTGTTTTAGGTAGCAAGTGACTGCGAAAGACTAGAATATTTAAGTAACTGGAGCTGCGTAGTGTGAAAGCTTCCACTTAAAATAATGCTATGCGTAAAATGCACTGATAAATCTGTCCTGTTCATCACGAAATATGTGTAAAGACCTCTAGTATAAAAACGAGTAAATTTATATCAAACTAGTGGCTTGTGCAGCAAATGCTGCAAACTAAGTTCATTAGACGTTCAAATAAACATTTTTCAGATTTATTTTCAATGGTGAATACCAGACATTCTGAAAGTTATTTGTTTCCATAATAATGAAAGATACTCTCTCTCTCGAGCCAATACTGAAGAGAACTACGCATATAAATATCTACACCACACCGCCATTAAATATATGAAAAAGACCCAACTCCACTTGATTTATAACTACAAAATATTTGATTTTTAATAATATTGTGAGTTTTATTAGTAACAACAATGTAATTTATTCGTCACAACAATAATTCCTTTCTACAATTCACCTTAACGCTCTCGTCAACAATTGGATCTCCACTCAACACAGTATTCGTTATAGCACTCCACCGACGACAATGACAATTTACTTGGACTATCACGCACAACAATGAACTGTTAATCTTAACTAATATTTACAAAGCACTATTTACAAATCAGAACTACCAGTTCTCAGTTCACAGTTCTTCTATCTCAGTCACACGAGTTCACAGTATCTCGAACCACAGACTTTCAGAGACAGTTCACTGTACTCGAACTCGGGTCCCTCCAACTGCGGTCCACTGCACTCGAACTCAGGTCCCTCCAACTGCGGTCCACTGCACTCGAACTCAGGCCTTCGGATGCTGACGCAGATGCGGACGCACACTCGAGTCGAACTCCGGTACACAAGACTGGCTTCCTTGCTCTGGCTTTCTCACTGACTGAATAACTGAAAACTCAGAAACTGCCGTCGTTCCTTCGCGACCGTAATTTATAACCACAGCGACGTAACCTCGAAGGTTCCACCCGTCTCTAGAGATGGCATTCCAGAGAAATCCAGAGCCCTCTCCTCTCTACCAGCACCAGATGCGCGCGCAAACTCGTCGCGTGACGTAATACACCCTCTCTCTTCTCTCCACCGCGCGACGTCACTCAATGTTCCGTGCAGCCTGTGCGATCTGCTTTCATGCGGGACGCTGGTCGTGAGTTCGAATCTCACGTCGCTGTCACAATATTATTATCTTACGTAAGTTAAATAGCTTTCAGTAACGTATACTATATATACTACATAGCCGCCACTCAGTAAAATATAGAAATCAAAATCTAATTTAAGTTATTCTCTACATCTACTTATATAGCCCCAAAATGTTTCACTTTCATATCATCAATATAGCATTAATATGTTTATGCTTGACCATGCCGAAATGTAGTAATTATACACCTGGTAGCAGACCTTTAATGCATGTCATTAAAGTACACCTACTCATTAAAGGTCAGGTCTTTCAGCCAATGACGACTCAGGTTACAACTGTTCAGCCAATGACAGGTCAGCTTTCTACTGTTATAAAACCGCAAGTATCGATTATTCTTGGATATGCAATCGAAAGAGAATTAGCGAAAAGTCACGGAAGCTGGAAATCCAATACTGTCGCAGAAGGTTATGTTCTGTTACTATAATAATTAGCGTTAATTGTAAATAATATTCAAATAAATTCAATTTGTCATCTCGTTTTTCAATGTCTAATTTAATTTCAATGTTATCTCTGTATGTTCTTATGGCCTAGCAAGGTCGATGTGAACATCTGTTCCTCGGAAAAAATCAATACTTTCGCGTCTGCCAACATCTCACAACATACGGGACATTGGTCAAGGTCAGATACAGAGAAAATTAATAATATCAAGTTAGAAATAATGTCGAGCATAAAAAGTCGTATGAAACTCGCCTATAATGGTAATTAAGAAGCTCGTATGAAAATTATGAAACTCGCTTGCGCTCGTTTCATAAATATCCATACTCGCTTCTTAATTACCTTCATTATAGGCTCGTTGCATAATGTACTAATAATTAATGAAAAATAGTCACATCATGGCATTAACTACAATAATATTTCATTTCTAATAGTAATAATGTCATCAAACCACCTCAAGTTTTTTAGTTTTTAATATCCAATACACAGCTGTACTCAGAAAATTACACACCACATAATCGAACCTGTAAATTATTTTTAGTAAGTTAAGTTTTTAATAACCAACTTAATTTGAGCTCTAAATATGTCAGCATTCTTGCAGTTCATGGCCTTCGTGTAATATTGTTTACTGTAGTGTGTTTTGTTTTATTCTGAAATGCAACACGGCCGACTTGATGCTCGCTTCGCTTCTCCTGAATGCAATTAGCTAGTTCTCAAAACTGACGACAGATGGATTTTGGAAAATAGGAAAATTATGTAGGAAAGTTGACATTTCACTGAAAACTACTATTTTTCCGAAAAACTTTGGATTCCAAGCTTCAAAATGAGGGGCCATTTATTAAAATCCCTTCAGCCGTTTTCCAGTAATTTCCATTACCAGTTCAAATTATATATATCAAACCTGCACACTTTACTTAACGAATGTCACTAGACCATTGTTTTCTTTCTTAGTGTATAGTTAATGGCAAAAGGCATTCTCGAGCTAAGAGAGCTTAATTCTCTGTTTCAGAATACTTGTTACATATTTGATAGCGTTTGTGACAGTTCTCTTGCACGGATTTTCAACTCTGAACGGTGGGAAACCCTCTTACTTACAGCATCTGTAGCTCTAAGCTATCCCGCTTTTAAAAATTGCGAAAAGAACAATCCTGAAGAAGTTTCTTTTATGAATCTAATTTTTTTAAAGCTGGTTGTCTTCGTTTTTAGAGAATGAACTTCTGCAGCAGGAATATAAACAATCGTCACAATCCGTATAGTAGAAAATTGTATCTTCAAACTTTTCAAGTTAGGAGATGACAATAAAACTTTCTATCTTTTTAAACAAGAGAAAAGCAAGAACAAAAGATAAAAAAGGAATGTCTGGAAGTGGAGTTGTGTGCTTCATGTTCTGTGTTTCTCGCTGTCACAACTCAACTACAGTCTGCGGTGGCGGCGACGACGACGACAAATCGAAACTCTGGAGATGGAAATCCCGAAGTAAGTAAACACTTGTGTGCCTATCGTTGCCTCTGTACAGTCAACAAGGAAGCGCCGCCACCCGAACAAAACATGCAATCTTCCTCAAACTATTGCCTTCATTTCCACAGGCTTTGGCAATGCGGATTGCAAATACAACGCTACAAGGAACTGCACCGAGACACACAACGACCCCATTTCTGATCTACATTACACGTCATTCAGGTTTCCAACCACTCAGATCACATGTTACAATAATCACATAAGCGTGGAATGCGACGTGTTTCAATGCAGCAACAAGTTATAAGGTGCAAATCAAGCTTTCAGGTAAAACTCCCTGTGAAGTTGATTTGAATAATTTCGAGGGAAAAATTGTTCCGGGACCGGGTATCGAACCCGGGACCTTTGCTTAAACGTACCAACGCTCTACCAACTGAGCTACCCGGGAACTCTACCCGACACTGATCCAATTTTTCCCTCTATATCCACAGACCTCAAAGTGGGCTGACAACCGTCAAGCAATCAACATTGAGTGCACACTAACTCTGTGTGGCTTAAATTGTGGTTTTCTGTTAACGAACAGTGACGTATATTATGCAAATCAAGCTTTCAGGTATAAATCCCTGTGAAGTTGATTTGAATAATTTCGAGGGAAAAATTGTTCCGGGGCCGGGTATCGAACCCGGGACCTTTGGTTAAACGTACCAACGCTCTAGCAACTGAGATACCCGGGAACTCTACCCGACACCGATCCAATTTTTCCCTCTACTGTATATCCACAGACCTCAAATTGAAATATCTTGGAGCAACAGTAACAAAATATAAATGACACTCGGAGGAAATTAAATGCAGAATAAATATGGGAAATGCGTGTTATTGTTCGGTTGAGAAGCTTTTGTCATCTAGTCTGCTGTCAAAAAATCTGAAAGTTAGAATTTATAAAACAGTTATATTACCGCTTGTTCTGTATGGTTGTGAAACTTGGACTCTTCATTTGAGAGAGGAACAGAGATTAAGGGTGTTTGAGAATAAGGTTCTTAGGAAAATATTTGGAGCTAAGAGGGATGAAGTTACAGGATAATGGAGAAAGTTACACAACGCAGAGCTGCACGCATTGTATTCTTCACCTGACATAATTAGGAACATTAAATCCAGACGTTTGAGATGGGCAGGGCATGTGGCACGCATGGGCGAATCGAGAAATGCATATAGAGTGTTAGTTGGGAGGCCGGCGGGAAAAATACCTTTGGGGAGGCCGAGACGTAGATGGGAAGATAATATTAAAATGGATTTGAGGGAGGTGGGTTATGATGATAGAGACTGGATTAATCTTGCTCAGGATAGGGACCAATGGCGGGCTTGTTTGGGGGCGGCAATGAACCTCCGGGTTCCTTAAAAGCCAGTAAGTAAGTATATCCACAGACCTCAAAGTGGGCTGACAACCGTCAAGCAATCAACAGTGAGTGCACACTAACTCTGTGTGACTTAAATTGTGGTTTTCTGTTAACGAACAGTGACGTATATTATGCAAATCAAGCTTTCAGGTATAACTCCCTGTGAAGTTGATTTGAACAATTTTTCCCTCTAAATTATTCAAGTTATAAGGTCATTCAAAAGTCACATCAGACTTCAAAGCCTCAAACTTTTACATAACATCATTTAGCAAATCTGCCTGAAAAAGCACTTTTGTCACAGAAGTTACAGAACTGTGTCTTAACATGAAAACTACTAACGTAACTCAAAGATTCCCATGAAGGAAGATTCATTATAAGCATATAACCTTAAAATTATGAGCAGACATATATGGCCACTCTCTTATACAGAGTGTTTCCGAGGTGGTGTTACAAACTTTCAGGGATGATGGCGAAGGGCACATGTATGAATTTGGGATAAGGAACCCTGGTCCGGAAATGACCGAGACGAAAGTTACAAGCAAGAATAGTTGTGTGGAAATGAAATAAATATTATTCCTCCCTACACCTTATTTATGTGTATTTATCTGTGTATATTACACATACTGTATTCATCTGACGTTGTTTACGTTGTCTACTTACAGTATTCCATTCAGTGCGCTGTCTGAGGGGTGGGGACAGGAAACTACACTAAAGCAATGCAGATAGCGTAATGTGTAACGGACATGGTCGGTCCTGATATGCACGTCTGTAGACAGCAGTGTATGTGTACAAGTTGCAGTGTCCAGTCGATCAGTCCTAGTGAAATGGAGGAGTACATGAGAGCGGAATAAGGAGAACCTGATTTTCGAATACGGATGAGCCATGGGAACAGTAGACAAGCTCACAGATTGTATCGGGACAAGTACCCACGTAGGAGACATCCGGCCAATACCATCTTTCCACGACTGTTCCAAAGGTTAAGGGAAGGAGGGCACATTACAATTCCATTTCCATACAACTAATTGTGCTTATAACTTCCGACTCAGTTATTTCCGGACCATGGTTCCTTATCTCAAATTGATACATATGCCCTTCGCCATCATCCCTGAAAGTTTGTAACACCACCTCGGAAACACTCTGTAGATATTAAAATTATTATCCATTCAAAATACAGTATATATGCGCCAGACAATTTATTTCTGGTGGCATTTGTTTTATTGTTTTGCTGTTTCTTTTTAAATACTACTTGGGGTCTGAGAACTTTTCACTTTTATGGTTTTTATGCATCACCTTGTTGAAACTGCATTTGTTTGCCCCATTTTAACCGTGACAACGCTTTTTAGTTCTTTTAAGTATTCTGGTTATTGTATTGTGTTTGTGTTTAGTGACATATTTTAGATAAGGGCGCAAATAGCCATAGTAGCTGACGCGCCCTTAACAACCCCATTAACAACCATTCAAATATGTACCCTTTTAATTGTTAATTGTAAATTTTGTGGAAAATTTCACTCATATTGGAGAAAAACTGCATTCATTAGAGCATTCTGAATGTTACAAAATGTTGAAAATTGAAAAATCGAGAAAAAGAGTATCATAGTACAGCATGTATATGATATACACTATCGATATCCTTCCTTCCTCTACATGTATACAACACATATTTTTCTCCTACAAACAGCGCGAAATATGAACTGAATTAGAAGTAAAATTAGTTAGAATGAAGATCAAAGTCTGTCAGAATGACTTACTTACTTACAAATGGCTTTTAAGGAACCCGGACGTTCATTGCCGCCCTCACATAAGCCCGCCATCGGTCCCTATCTTGTGCAAGATTAATCCAGTCTCTACCATCATATCCCACCTCCCTCAAATCCATTTTAATATTATCCTCCCTTCTATGTCTCGGCCTCCCCAAAGATCTTTTTCTCTCCGGCCTCCCAACTAATACTCTATATGCATTTCTGGATTCGCCCATACGTGCTACATTCCCTGCCCATCTCAAACGTCTGGATTTAATGTTCCTAATAATGTCAGGTGAAGAATACAATGCGTGCAGCTCTGCGTTGTGTAACTTTCTCCATTATCCTGTAACTTCATCCCTCTTAGCCCAAATATTTTCCTAAGAACCTTATTCTTCCTTAACCTATGTTCCTCTCTCAAAGTGAGAGTCCAAGTTTCACAACCATACAGAACAACCGGTAATATAACTGTTTTATAAATTCTAACTTTCAGACTTTTTGACAGCAGACTAGATGACAAAAGCTTCTCAACCGAACAATAACACGTCTGTCAGAATGACATATGGCCAAAATAAGGACTGATTTAGAAAACTAAAATACTGATTTATTTTTTAGGGTTAAAAACAAAATTTCCATTTTTTTTTCTCCCCGTTATTTTCACCGATCCATAGCCTTAAAGGAGAGGACAAAATTCTGGAGACCGAAAATTTGTTCGAAATTCGTATAAACAGAAATTCCTATTATCCGAATAAAATCCATTAAAATCACTCTATTTAGCTGTGACCGGGAGAACTGTTCTTATTAAGGAGGTGTTAGTCTTAACCGAGTACGTATTAACGAGGGTTTACTGTAATTGAGAAAATGTATGTATTTATTTACACTGCAAGTGGGCAAGCACCCGGTGACAGTAGTATACACAATATAAACAATACACTATAAAATTATAAGCAATACACAATACAAGTATACAATACAAATACAATTTATACAATACACCAGCCGTGGCGAAAAGGCCATGGTGCGCCGAGCCACTGTGTAAGCTGCAACGTGCATAGCACCTATGGAGGGAGGCGGACAACCGAAGGGGAAGTTAATGTTTAGGACGTGTAACGAAGAAAGAAATGAACAAGAAAACATAGGACACATTACCACAACCTAAAATTAACTGTCTACAGAATGTCTCTGCGACAAAGTTTCAAAATCAGGAATTATGTCACTTACTGCCAATCGTAGTTGATCACGAAGGTATTTGTCTGTCAGTCGTGATCTAAATTTGATTTTTACTATTTTCATTGTTGAAAATAATTTTTCACAAACGTAAGTTACAGCGAACATGGCTTCAACAGAGCAAGCGAAAGAACGAAGCTTCAAATATTTATTTTTTCCAAAGATTTGAAAAGTTCAATATCTGTCAAGTCCTTACATCTAGCTTTTATTTAACGTCACATTGTAAACCTGCGAGTTTAAATTGAAAATCTAACCGCATTATTCGTACATCTGCTGTAAAAGAATCGACGTACAGAGATGATAATGATAATGATAATAATAATAATAATAATAATAATAATAATAATAATAATAATAATAATAATAATAACACTTAACCTTTTAATGTTTCATCAGTAACATGTAGTAACTTATAATGCCGTTTTATGTTATACAACCGTTTTCCTAGTAATATTTGTGAACAAATCATACATTTAATATTCTCATCATATTGTAAGCAAAAGAATGCATCCTCCCATCCTACTTGAAACTTTCGTTTTTTGTAGAGGTACATGGTTTCGAGAGAGATATTGCGACGATACGCCACTCGCAGGTCCGAGACAAATACAAATAGAACGTAGTTTGACTCCAGTAGTAAGAGGGTGGGGATTGTAGGTAGGAAGCGAGAGAAAAGCACTGCGAGCTACAATGTGCTCGTGAGTCGCATTTTCGCCGCGGCTGCAATACACAATACAATTACAGTATATAACAGTCTTGTTCGTACAGCCCTTATTTTTTGTGATAATGTCCGTTTTAACTGTCAAATAAGATAACAATTTTCTTTTCTCCTTCACTTATATAAATACGTGCACTTTATTCATAATATTCGCTATTAGATTTATTTATAATGTATCTTTAAAACATTTGTTGTTATTTTAAAAAGAAATCTCTATTATTTGTTGTGTTCGATATGCAACTTTTCTGTTCGTACACTTACAAGTCTTGCCCTATCTCACCGTTTCAAAATATGCTAACCGGTTCGTGCTTGCTACTACTGAGTGGTGGCTTCCGTTGTTTATATTTGTACCTTGCAAGCATGACAGTACTGTACGAGATGGCGAGATGTGATGAAAGTTATTGTTCAACTTACCCTTAAAGGCAAGTCTTTAAGGGAAATAAGTAAAATTGTTGGACATTCACATTCAACAGTTCAGCATATTGTAAAAAAATTTAAATGTGAAGGGACTTTGAAGAATTTTAGGCAAAAATCAAAAGAAATAAATTTAAATGGAAGGGACGAAAGATACACTGTACAACAAATTCGACGTTATCCTAGGTTGTGTTGAAAAAATTGCGTTCACAAGTGCAAGATACTATAGGAAAAGAAATGTCTAAGCAGACCATTCGTCGTGTACTATGAAAACACGGATATCATGGCAGGATTCCACGTAAGAAACCTTTTATTAGTGAGTCAAATAAAATAAAAAGACATATTGCAAACAAACACGTTTCTATAGAGGAGGACTATTGGGATCGTGTAATATGGTCCGACGAGACGAAGATAAATCTTTTGGGCTCAGATGGTTGCAACAGAGTGTGGAGGAAGGTAAACTCTGCCCTAATGAAAGAAAATATTATTCCTATTGTAAAACACGGAGATAATTCCATCATGATACTGGCCTGTATGTCTTCCTTTGGAATCGGAAACGTACACTTCATTTATGGAATTATGTATAAAATGACGTACAAGAGTATTCTTGTGACAAATTTGAAAGACAGCGCTAAAAAAATGGGCTTCCAGAGTAGTTATATATTTCAACATGATAACGACCCTAACCACACCGCCGAAATCGTCAACACCTGGCGCATTTTGAACGTTCCCCATCAACTCAAAATGCCACTTCAATCAGGGGATTTAAATTCTATCGAACATTTGTGGCCAATTTTGAAAAGGAGGGTACGAAATAGCAAGGTAACATCCATTCCGGAGCTCAAAGGAATAGTGGAAGAAGAATGGCAGAATATCACCCCAGAGGTTTGCAAGAAACTTGTCTCTTCAATGAAAAGAAGATGTGAGGAGATTATTAAAGCCAAAGGATATGTTACAAGATATTAATTTTGTGGAATAGTTGGCAATTAAGACTTTGAAAAGTACAAAATGATTAGATGTACGAAGAGAAAAGTTTAATAAAATGTGCACATTTTTTTATTTTGTATGTTTATTTATACGGATTTGAAAATTTTGATGAAGCTTATTTTATATCGTGAAAAGAAGACATTGTTTTTTCATATTTTAATTTAACCCATTAAAATAAATTATATTTTCGTTGAGAAAATTATATATTTTTAATAACAATATTACTGTACGAACAAGATTGTTACATACTGTATATACACAATACAATACGAATACACAGTACAATTGAACACAATAATTACAATTAATAATAATACAAAAATAACCTAATTAATAAGTAAACCTAATTTTACAATACAACCTACATATGTAAAGGCCCTATATAAGTTTCACGTTGGTACTGATAATAGTCTTTCACTTTACTCTCATCTCACTCACTGTAGTGGCACTATGACGCATTTTACTGACACTTTAGGACACATTTCACTGACACTATAGAACACATTTCATTGACGCTATCAATTATCACTGATCGGAACTATTCACTCCACTGTAAAATTCACTGACTCACTTCGCTTCACTATACAACAGCTCAAATAAGACAAATACTTACACCCTTATGCATATTTATAAACATAACTACATCGGGCCGTATTCTTAGACATTTTTAGCGCGGGCTTTCGGTGGATTATCAGCGTTTTTCGTATTCATAAACCAGGGTTAGCGATAGGACAGGTATGCTCATTCTCTGACTCCCGATTACGTTCTGTAATCACAACCTTCGAATGTAGAGCGTGCTGTTCCCCGTTCGAAGCTCGACGGATGGATGCAGAAGGCAGTTCAAGTACTTAGTAAACGCACGAACAGTGCGGGACAATGACACAGTCAAAACCTTCTGTAAGCAAACGATCATTCCGTACAGTGTGGGAGGAAGACTATTTTTGTTGTACGTTCGGAGAAAACGGAAAGTGATTACTATATTGTAAGGTACTGTCAGGAATACTACTGAGCAACGTAAAACTACATTATAGGCTCTGCTACCCAGAACATGCCGAAGTGACAGAGAAGCTGTTTTCTGTAATATAGCCTATTTTCATACACCATCGTTATTAATATTATTATTATTATTATCATTATTATTATTAGACCTATTATTATTACTATTATTATTGTTATTGTGGTGATTTTATTCCAGCAGAAATAGATATTTTGATAAAATACTTTTTCAGGGGTGCAACGTGCACTAAGCTTCAAGAATTGAAAGCACTTCATGAAAGGCCAAACATTGAAGAGAGTCGAACAATTCAGAGTCTATGTTTTGGAGCAAGTTAGCCTATGTAGAATGTTGGGAATTAGCTAAGTCACTAAAACCCTTCACGGATGGTGAACTTGTAAAGAGATGTATGGTTCCTGAACAAAATGTAGTTAATTATGTCTCTATACTGCAACAGTTCAAATGTGAATTCACAGAACATAGATTTAGTGATTTTAGACGTATGGACAGTGATATTAGTATTTTTGTTAATCTGTTCATAAATTTAGTACAATCCATGAGAGTGCAGTTCCAGGACGAGTTAATTGATTTACTAAGTAACGTAGAATTCAGAACTAAATGCAGAGAATATGATTTGACAAGCATATAATTATTAAAAAATGAACAAAACTAAATATTACAAGATGAGCTTATTCGTTGCCACTATGTTAGCTACCTTCGTCTCGACATATATGTGCGAACAATTATTTTCGAGAATGAAGGTTACTACATCCAAACATAGGTCCCGATTAACAGATGAGCATCTTTAGCGCATTGCAGTAAGTTCCTTGGAAATAGATTCCCGATTACAGTGAAACCTCTCATTTACGGACATGAAGGGACATAATAATCTGTCCGCATCTGGGAGATGTCCTTTATTGGGAGGGAGGCTCCCCAATCTAACAGTAATTTTATAAATTGCATTATGTATCCCTTCACGCTTTAAATGAAATGTATTACTGTAGTTTAATTCTAAATACAGTATAGGCCTACAGCAAATTCTTTGCAACTTTCAACTACAGTAGATAAGACCGTAAAAGGAAAATACAGCACCGCGCCATGCAGTTTTATTCTAGGTCTACAGTTTTCAACTTAATCTTTACGTTCAGGTGCCATGCCTCTCGATACAGAACAACTGATTGAAGTGAAGAGGATAATCCTACTAACCCTATCATGTGTCAAATACAATTTCACGATCGCGGAGACCTTGGACCCATCAGACAGGTTAAATTTTATGACTTTGTTTATCCACCCGCTTCCAGCAACAAGGGGTAGCCGGCTGGGATAGTGATAGCCTACGAGACCCTTAGGGTGGTATTCATAGACATTTCGCAGCATGCGCTACGAGCGTATTAAGCTAGCCACGGCTATCCACTGGTTACTCGTACAGAATTCAAATCATATCCTATCGCTAACACTGATTTATGAATACGAAAAACGCTGATAATCCACTGAAAACCCGCGCTAAAAATGTCTATGAATACGGCCCTTATTGTCTTCTTGCACGTTAAAGAATTTCTGTACAATTCTCAAAACTAAATTTTCCATTTTTGTAACACATTAGGTCTTGAAATGCAAGTTCTGTCCGCAGTCATGAGGTAAAGCCAGCTTAGGACTGTGAAACAGCTGTCCATGTCCGTGTCTGAGAGTGTCCGTAAACGAGAGTTAAATTTATCATTATTTCTATATTTTTTCAGTTGGGACATAAAAATCTGTCCGTATATGAGGAGTGTCCGTATCTTGGGGGTGTCCGTAAGGAGAGGTTTCACTGTACTTGCAGAAAAGAATGCATATGTTGAATAGACCGCAAAGTAGACTGTATGGTGGAATATGAAAATGATATTGTCTATGATATTATTATATCATAACTATATTAAATATAATAAATAATGTAATAACTGAATATTGCAGTGTATACTCTTTCCTTTTTCAAATTCAGTTTATTATCCGTATTTGTAAGAGTGTAAGAACTATGCCACGGGCGGTGCTGCAATGTAGTTGCGGAGCCCAGTCCGTACACTGTGTGTGTGTTATGCAGTGCAGCATCATCCGTGTAATCGGGGCTTTTACAATTTTGAGCATACCTGCGATAGGATATGATTTGAATTGTGTACTAGTAACCACCCTGCGGGTGGTATTCATAGACATTTCGCAGCACGCGCTACGAGCGTACTAAGCTAGCCCCGGCTATCTACTGGAATAGTCTAAGGCCCTCTTACAGCCCTGTGAATTCGAATGAGTTAAAATTCTGTTATAAAAACTGCGAATGAGTTAAAATTCTATTATTAAACTGAAATGTGCAACAGAATGGTGACAGAAAGATGCTGCGCCTCCGTGATATAGTTCAGTGTAGCCGCTTTAACAAGTAAACAAGTACCATACAGCGGGCGCATGCAGCTCTTCACGCTAAATTGCGGTTATCTCTCGATGTAAAGCCGTCCACTCCAAACAAACCTCCCTGCCCTCACACGGCGCTGGGGTGGGAAGGGTGGCCAACTAACTAGCTACACCAACATTTCCCCGCGGGGTCTCCGGGCAACACGTTGCAAAATGCCTTCTGGTAAGATTATTAACTCGAATTAGATGACTAGTGTAACATGCATCTGGCTTTAACCGCCCTTGTTCCGCGCGGACTCGTGTAAAATTACTGTGTACAAGTGGCGCGCATCGCAGATGTCTCAACTGCAGGGCGCGCGGCTCGGCAAGTTCACCATTTGCACGCGGCCACAGCTAGTTAGCCGGCTTCGAGTACAAGACCGTCTTTATTGCGCAGGCAGACGTGCTTGGCAGGATCTGGGCTCCCGAGATGCGAACTAACAAGGCTGAAAGATAAATCTGCCCTAGCGTCAAGCCAGGGGGCACGAAACTGGGTTACACGCAGCTTGCGTCTCGCGCTGGAGTGCAGGGAACCCTCCTCCACGACGAGTCAAGGTTTGCAGAATGATGAGCAGGCGACTAAGAAGAAGATAAATTCATCATAGAATCATAGAATTTTTGTAATAGCAACAGTCCAGTTATACAGGGACATCCTTCTATTTTTACTAACATTTTTAATATTAACCTGTCTATACCTTTAGAGAATCGGAAACACCGTTCGCTACCCCCTTCGATGATACTGGCGTAAAACACAAACAAATCAATTTACTAGGTATAGGAGGGAAGAAAAGTAGTTCGTCCATTTACGCAAACTAGGAAATATTGCGCTTTTGAGTTTGATAATTTTCATTAGGCTTTTGTTTAATCAAAATATAGTACTGTATTAACAATGAGTGTTTTTACTCACGAACTGAGCTGTCCATGCGGACGTAGTCATTATTCAGTGTATATTATAATGTCTACAGCACATTAGCGTACAGTATAGAGAATGAAGTTAAATTGAAAAATAATCATAATATGGATATTTAAACACATTTTATAAAATGGTGGCCGTTCATTTCGATACAGGCTTCAGTTCTATGTGCATATTATCGCACTATAGACTATTGTACCTAATCCCAATTACCAGGTTCGTACTTCGTATCAGTAACTCATGTTGAAATAATCCTGTACCTACTCTATAAAAGAGTACCTTACGTACTGTAAATTTAATCTTCACTTCTGCCCGATCCGAAAAGATAAAATTACTCAGACATGCTGGCGTAAAACACAAACAAATCACTCTACTAGGTATAGGAAGGAAGAAAAGTAGTTCATCCATTTACGTAAACTAGGAAATATCGCAATTTTGAGTTTCATAATTTTCATTAGGTTTTTGTTTAACCAAAGTACAGTACTGTATTAAGAATAAGTATTTTTACTCACGAACTGAGTTATCCATGTGAACGTATTCATTATGCAGTGTATATTATACTGTCTACAGTACATTAGCGTACAATATAGAGAATGAAGTTCAATTATTGAAAAATAATCATAATATGGATATTTAAACACATTTTTGAAAATGGTGGCCGTTCATTTCGATACAGGCTTCAGTTCTTTTGCGTTTATTATCGCACTATAGACTATTGCATCTAATTCTAATTTCCAGTTTCGTCCTTCGTACTAGTAACTCATGTTGAAATAATTCTGTACCTACTCTATAAAATAGTACCTTACGTACTGTAAATTCAATCTTCACTTCTGCCCGACCCGCACAGATAAAATTACTCAGACATGCTATCTACTGTCCGTCCAAGTGGTTATGCCGCAGGATCGTAGAAAGGGGGGAAATCACGTGACAGTTAATTACTTAACGAGGCCCTTTTATTTAAGTTATTTTAAACAATTGTATAATATTACGTAAAAGTCCAATTCCTAACAGAAATTAATCTTTTCAGAAAAGAGCTAAGACAGCCCAGCCTTTACAGAGGGGCGTGCAGAAGCAGGTGGGGGAAACCGGGATGCGACGTAGGCAAACGAACAGTACCTGTGCGAAAATATGGTTCAATATTGAAAGCTCTTTCGTCACTGGAAAACGCGAACATATTTCTGGAACGTACTATACTCACTAACTTAGTGCTGTTTACTATATGCAGCCTTGATTCTGTCTGGAGGACAGTTGGAACTTCATTAGTAGAAGGGGTGGGAGTGAAGTACATTCAAAAACTCAGGTACAATAAAAATTGAAGTAAATATAAAATGATGTCCCTGTATTTATTTCAAGGTATAGTATAAATCTTTTATCAAAGATAACTTGCTGCACTTACATTTTATAAAACATCTTTTATCAAAGAAATTTTTATAAAAGAAAACCCATTACACTGTCATATATTTTATAATATATATTTTATGAAAGATCTTTGCCAAAAAAACTTTGATAGTGCAATAGCAGCCTAAAGGCTAATTCACACGGGGACAGTTTGAGTCAAGTTCTCGGAGCAAGTCGACTTTCCTTCAACTTTCCCCGTGTGATATGGTCGAGACAGTCAAGTTGTGACTTGGCGGTCAAGCAGAATTTGAGCTGACGACCCGTCAACTTTTGTGTCCACTTTCCTGTCACGTGACCAACTTGACTCCACCACTTCCCGCGTGTGAATGCGAACTTGTAGCAACTTGCAAGTAGAAAGTTTGTAGTTTTAGGCCTATTGTCGAAGTAAATTAATAATTATTAATAATGAGCGGCCCTAAGTGGAATTCCAACGATATCATAAAGTTTTTTGGAAGTGTATGAGAAGTATGAACTTCTATGGAATATACGTGACAAAGAATACCTCAATAAAAACAAGCGGGAATTATTATTCCAGAAACTAGTCAGTGAACCCACGGAACAAGGCTGAAAGATAAATCTGCCCTAGCGTCAAGCCAGGGGGCACGAAACTGGGTTACACACAGCTTACGTCTCGCGCTGGAATGCAGGGAAACCCCCTCCACGACGAGTCCAGGTTTCCAGAATGATGAGCAGGCGACTAAGAAGAAGATAAATTCATCATAGAATCATAGAATTTTTGTAATAGCAACAGTCCAATTATACAGGGACATCATTTTATTTTTACTTCAATTTTTATTGTACCTGAGTTTTTGAATGTACTTCACTCCCACCTCTTCTACTAATGAAGTTCAACCTTCCTCCACACAGCTCCAAGACACATATACAGTCATAGTAGCCTTTCGGTCATAGGACAGTCTATTATATACAGTCACGAAGCTTGAGTTTTGAGGGTGCTAGAAACAATAGACTGTGCCGGTACTATTTCACATTTATTTTATTTATTTATTTATTTATTTATTTATTTATTTATTTATTTATTTATTTATTTATTTATTTATTTATTTATTTATTTATTTATTTATTTATTTATTATTTTGCTAATAATTGTAACATAAAATATAAAATATACAGAGAAACTTTAGCTCGCCCCTGGAAGAGTAGAACTCGTGCTCAGGGGCGGATTCCTGGATTGAAATTAATAATTATACAATAGAATTATAATTAATAATTATACAATACAATTTGCAATTATAGCATATAAATTTAAATTTACAATTTTTCAATTTTTATAAAATCCATACATAATATTTTTTATTTAATACTAGAACTATTAGAATTGACAAGATTAGGATATTTAAATATAAATTTGTTATATATTCTTGGGCCTAAATTACTACTATGATTAAATACTGTAACAGTGTTGCATTTTGGTTCAAACAATCTTAAAGAATTCATAACTTTTGTTTCATAACTATGAGAATACAATTCAAAATTATTTCGATTTTATATATGAATTTTATTAATACAATATAATAAATTTGTCTTACGTTAAGTACATTAAAGTCTAGAAACAAATTTTGAGATGGAAAATCAATAGGTTTATGAAGACATATTTTAATTATTTTCTTGTGTAATAAATAAAGTGGATTAAAATTGGATTTAAATGAGCTACGCCATCCTATAATTCCATACATAATTACCGATTGAAATAAAGTTAAATATATTGTACGTAATAAACGTATTGACAAGTAATTCCTCAATGAAACAAAATAATATACTATTTAACGTAATTTATTACAAAGGTAATTAATGTGTTGGTTCCATTTTAAATGATTATCGAAAATTATGCCTAAATACTTAACTTCAGAGGACTCTTGTCTGTAATGAGGCAATATTAGCGATCCTAGTGGTGATCAACTATCTAATGTTTGCATATTTACTACATATTGACCTTCGTGACTGTATATACTAGACTGTGGTCATAGTAACAGTACGCTCCAAAGATATGTTAGCGTTTTCCAGTAACGAAAGAGATTTCAATATTGCATCATTTTCCATTTGCCTACGTCGCACCCCGGTTTCTCACACCTGCTTCTATTCGCCTCTCTGTAAATGCTAGTGGAACATTAATTTCTGTTAGGAATTGGACGTCTACGTAATATTATACCCATACAATTGTTTAAAATAACTTAAATAAAAGGGCCTCGTTAAGTAATTAACTGTCACGTGATTTCCTCCCTTTCTATGACGCTGCGACGTAACCACTTGGTCGGACAGTAGATAGCATGTCTGAGTAATTTTATCTTTTCGGATCTGGCAGAAGTGAAGATTGAATTTACAGTACGTAAGGTCTCTTTTATAGAGTAGGTACAGAATTATTTCAACATGAGTTACTGATACGAAGTACGAACCTGGTAATTGGAATTAAGTGCAATTGTCTATAGTGCGATAATATGCACATTAGAACTGAAGCCTGTATCGAAATGAACTGCCACCATTTTCAAAAATGTGTTTAAATATCCATATTATGATTATTTTTCAATTTAACTTCATTCTCTGTATTGTACGCTAATGTGCTGTAGACAGTATAATATACACTGCATAATGAATACGTCCACATGGACAGCTCAGTTCGTGAGTAAAAACACTCACTGTTAATACTGTACTGTATTTCGATTAAACAAAAACCTAATGAAAATTATCAAACTGAAAATCGCGATATTTCCTAGTTTACGTAAATGGATGAACTACTTTTCTCTCTTCCTATACCTAGTAAAGTGATTTATTTGTACAGTATATTACTCCAGAATCATCGAACTCCAGTCGTGGAAGGGGGTAGCAAGCGGAGTTTCCTGTTCTTAATCGTTGATCCAAAGGTATAGCCAGGTTAATATTAGAAATGTTAGTAAAAATAAAATGATGTCCCTGTATTTATTTCGAGGTATAGTAGAAATCTTTTATCAAAGATAACTAGCTGCACTTACATTTTATAAAAAATCTTTTATCTGTAGTAATGTCACGAGAGGTCTGAGATTCATCTGGGAAATCTCAGACCTCGAGTGACATTTTTATGACTATTTCGTGAATAAAATAAAAATGTATATAATACATCCCTAAAATTCGATCACAAAATGTTAATATTTGTATATTAACGAATACTTAACCTACTCAGACATTGTGAAGTTGAAATACTCGTAGATAAATATCGATTACTGCAATAAAGAAATTCGATGTTATTATTATTATTATTATTATTATTATTATTATTATTATTATTTCAAAAAGCGAAATACAGGTTTAACAATGTTAATTACATGTACTGCACTTTTCTCTTATTATTATAACATAAATACATTTTCATTATCTGCTGAAATCATAATTTAATTTAACAGTAACAGTGGGGACAGCTATATACCAATGCTTATGTATTCACAGCGAGACATGTTGCTACACAGTGAAGAGAGGCCTAATTAAAACACGAATTTTATTACGCCATACGGAAGACAGTTTGATCAAAGACATTATTACTATGCAAGGTCTTCGAGTTTGATATGCGATGATGTTACATAAATTTGAACATCTGACTTTCTATTAATTGTTTAATTTCATTCCCAAATTCAAATTTTATAGGCTACAATTATAGGTTACGTTACCTGTGAGAGCAGGACCAATGTCAGTTGTGCCTTATTTCGACCGTTACTTACAATCAGTGCTACACGAAAGCATTTTTTATAGCTCGACAAACGCATTCTCGCTGTAGTGTGTAACAGAACTAAAGCGGCATCTACACAGTTCAATATTCTAATCGCGTATGCGTGCAATCTGGGAAGAATATTGAAAGAATCAAGTTTAAAAGGTACGTTCAATTAAGATGCATGAAGATTTTGTGTCTACATGGTGCGCCGTTTTGAACGTCGTCTTCACTGCGTAAATATATTAAATAATATTAAATATCAATCTTGCATTCATTGCTTTAAAGTTGAAAGAAAAGTTTAACCGTGTAGTTGCATCTTAATGTATTAATGATCATCAATTCACGGGGAAACAGTTGGCGACAACTACTAAACAAAAGGACGACCATGCGATAAATTGATAGCGATAAATCTAGCTGCAAAAATTATCGCAAAGTGTGACTGTGATTGGTTGGAATTCAAAATGTCATTACACTTCATTGGTCGAAAATGGAATGACGTCATATAAACGAAATAATCAAAGAAACTTTTATAAAAGAAAACCCATTACACTGTCATATATTTTATAATATATATTTTATAAAAGATCTTTGTCAAAGAACTTTGACAGTGCAATAGCAGCCTAAGCTGTCCGACGCCGGGGTGGGTATCCGGTGTGGCTTAGTGGATAAAGTATCAGCACGTAGAGCTGAAAACCCGGGTTCAAATCCCGGCGCAGGAGAGAATTTTTCTCCGTTCCATTACTCTTTCATCGTATGATGACGCAGAATATCATCGTATTTATTATTATTATTATTATTATTATTATTATTATTATTATTATTATTATTATTATTATTATTATTAACTGGCCAGAGACCGTTTTCCAAATTGTTCTTTGCTTTCCTGTTTTCGTTCCTTTGTTTCCTTTTTACTTTGACTGATACAAACACAACATCTTTCTCCGAGGCGAGACACGAGCCCTGCAACCCTTTGGACCAAGCGGTAGAGGCCCAGGCCGGTATCATTAAAATCTGCACAGTTATTTTACTGCCACCCACTCTGTATACTGAACGAACCTGAATGCTGGACGTTTCAGAGGAATCCGTCGTATGTAAATGGAAGACGCTGCAGAAGTGGTGCATGAATAGAGCGGCCTGCCCAGCTCACATCACGAAGCCCGTGATTGAATTGCCGGGTGGGCGAGGTAGAGGCTGGATTCGCGGTCATCTCGCGAATTGATACGCTGATTCGAGATCAGAGAGCGTGGAGTGTGGAGCGGCTATTTTCGCGAGTACGAGGCCAGGGGCTGTGTACGAAGTTGCACGGCTGGAGATACAGTACGTAGCTTCTTTAATGTGAAGCTGGGTCCACACTATATAACAAAACACGTTTATATAACAAACTTTGTATGCAACATCATATATAATTTGAACTGGTAATGGAAATTACAGGAAAACGGCTCAATGGATTTTAATGAGTGACCCCTCATTTTCATGCCTGGCATCCAAAGTTTTTCGGAAAAGTTGTAGTTTTCAGTGAAATGTAATTTTCCTACATAATTTTCCTATTTTCCAAAATCCATCTGTTGTCAGTTTTGAGAACTAATTTTATTGAATCACGGCCGACTTGATTGAATTTCAGAACAAAACACACACTACAATAAACAATAGGCTATTACACGAAGGCCATGACCTGCAGGATTGCCGACATATTTAGAGCTCAATTCAATTTGTTATTAAAAACTGATTCTGCGGTGTATAATTTTCTGAGTACAGCTGTGTATTGGATATTCAAATCTACGAAACTTGAAGTCGTTTGATGACATTATTACCATTAGAAATTAAATATTATTATAGTTAATATCATGATGCGTCTATTCTTCATTAATTGTACATAATATTGATGCTATATTGATGACATGAAAGTGAAACATTTTGAGGTTATGTAAGTAAATGTAGAGAATATCTTAATTTAGATCTTTATTTCTATAATTTACTGAGTGACTGCTATATATAACTACAAAACTTAAGTAAGATAATAATATTGTTATTAAAAATCAAATATTTTTATACTTATTAAACCAGTGGGGTTGGGTCTTTTTCATATACTTAATGGCGGAGTAGCTCAGGATAGGGACCAATGGCGGGCTTATGTGAGGGCGGCAATGAACCTCCGGGTTCCTTAAAAGCCAGTAAGTAAGTAAGTAAGTAAGTAATGGCGGTGTAGTGTAGATATTGATATGTGTCATTGCCTTCAGTATTGGCTCGAGAGAGCGCAAAAATTACAGTTCCTAAGGAAAGATAAAAAGGTATTACTTACTGATAAAATAAGAGGCCTAGAAAATTTTTTAGTTTCCAGATCATTTCAGAAAGATCTCTTAGTAGGATAAAATGATTTTACACTCTACATTTCAAGTTCTACAAACAGCAGCTATACGAAAATGCTATTGTTAGAAAGCTTAGCAAACCTGACATTTTTTTAACTTTTGCCTACAATCCACAATGACCTGAAATAGCTACTGCTATCGTCCTGACATTGATACTTGCGTTTTCGCGTTAAAACTCAAAAACTGAAGTTGGATAGGTTCAAGAAAAAGTATTTGGCCTAAAAAAATCCATTCAGAGGGAGTATGTTTCATTATTATGGAAGCAAATAACTATCAAAAAGACAAGCATTCTTCATTGAAAATAAATCTGAAAATTTTGTATTTGAACGTGTTAACGAACTTAGTTTGCAGCAGCATTTGCTGCACAAGCCACTAGTATATATATATATAATTTGAACTGGTAATGGAAATTACGGGAAAACGGCTGATCGGATTTTAATAAATGGCCCCTCATTTTGAAGCCTGGAACCCAAAGTTTTTCGGAAAAATAGTAGTTTTCAGTGAAATATCAATTTTCCTACATAATTTTCCTATTTTCCAAAATCCATCTGTCGTCAGTTTTGAGAACTAGCTAATTTCATTCAGGAGAAGCGAACAGCGTATTCCGAATCTCACCGGTCCGGTGGCATCAATGACGTCACGTTGCAGCGAAATAAGGAACAAAACTGCTGGAAGGATCGATGGCTGTCATGGCGACTGTACAATTTGTTATCTGTGCTACGCTAGCAAAATTTTGCGAAATTTCCGTACTGCCATCTCGTTCAAAGAAAAGATAGCATAAACAATTTATTTCTTGAACCGGTAGTAATAACGGGTCCGTTGACATGTTCGCTCATAAGCCATTAACATATTGTTTTTACTTTGTGCTCATTACAAACAATACAGCAGAACACACCGCCATGACACAACAGTGCACGATGTCATTCGTCTGCTAATTCCCGCCCTATACAAGAACCAATCAGATTCACTGATGGAGACTGCCACCACCTCTGCAAGTTGATGGCACCGGTGCGACACCGGTGGAGCATCAATGACGTCATCGGTGGAATTCGGAACACCGTGGTGCCATCGGATTGCTCACCGGTGAGATTCGGAATACGCTCGAAGCGAGCATCAGGTCGGCCGTGTTGCATTTCAGAATAAAACAAAACACACACTACAGTAAACAATATTACACGAAGGCCATGATCTGCAAGAATGCTGACATATTAAGAGTTCAAATTAACTTTGTTATTAAAAACTTAACTTACTAAAAATAATTTACAGGTTCGATTCTGTGGTGTGTAATTTTCTGGGTACAGCTGTGTATTCGATATTAAAAACTACAAAACTTGAGGTGGTTTGATGACATTATTACCATTAGAAATGAAATATTATTGTAGTTAATGCCGTGATGCGACTATTTTCCATTAATTATACATATTAATGCTATACTGATGATATGAAAGTGAAACGTTTTGGGGTTATACAGGGACATCATTTTATTTTTACTAAAATTTTTGATATTAACCTGGCTATACCTTTCTATTAACGATTGAAACAGGAAAAAACCGTTTGCTACTCCTTCCACGACTGGAGTTCGATGATACTGGCGTAAAATACAAATCACTTTACTAGGTATAGGAGGGAAGAAAAGTAGTTCATCCAATTATGTAAACTAGGAAATATCGCAATTTTGAGTTCGATCATTTTCATTAGGTTTTTGTTTAATCAAAATATAGTACTTTATTAACACTTAGTATTTTTACTCACGAATTGAGCTCTCCATTCGCACGTATTAATTATGCAGTGTATACTGTCTACAGCACATTAGCGTACAATATAAAGAATGAAGTTAAATTGAAAAATAATCATAATATGGATATTTAAAGACATTTTTGAAAATAGTGGCCGTTCATTTCGATACAAGCTTCAGGTTCTTTTGTGCATATTATCGCACTATAGACTATTGTACCTAATTCCAATTACCAGTTTCGTCCTTCGTACGAGTAACTCATGTTGAAATAATTCTGTACCTACCCTATAAAATAGTACCTTACGTATTGTAAAGTCAATCTTCACTTCTGCCCGAGCCGAAAAGATAAAATTACTCTGAAATGCTATCTACTGTCCGCTCAAGTGGTTTTGTCGCAGGGTCGTAGAAGGGGGGGGGATCACGTGACAGTTAATTACTTAACGAGGCCCTTTTATTTAAGTTATTTCAAATACTTGTATAATATTACGTAGACGTCCAATTCCGAACAGAAATTAATGTTTTCAGAAAAGAGCTAAGATAGCCCAGCTACTAGACTTAACAGAGGGGCGAACAGAAGCAGGTGGGGGGAAACCGGGATGCGACGTAAGCAAACGGACGATAGTACCTATGATTCAATATTGAAAGCCCTTTCTTCACTGGAAAACGCGAACATAATTCTGGAACATACTGTACTCTCTAACTCAGTACTGCTTACGCGCCCTCGGCTCTGTGTCGTGAACGGTTGGAAGTTTATTAGTAGAAGGGGTGGGAGTGAAGTACATTCAAAAATTCAGGTACAATAAAAATTGAAGTAAAAATAAAATGATGTCCCTGTATAAGTAGATGTAGGGAATAACTTAAATTAGATTTTGATTTCTATATTTTACTGAGTGGCTGCTATATAGTATATATAGTGTATGTTACTGAAAGCTATAAAACTTACGTAAGATAATAATATTATTAAAAATAAAATATTTTTATAGTTATTAATCAAGTGGCGTTTGGTCTTTTTCATATATTTAATGGCATTGTGGTGTAGATATTTATATACGTGGTTCTCTTCAGTATTGGCTCGAGAGAGAGCATCTTTCATTATTATGGAAGCAAATAACTTTCAGAATGTCTGGTATTCTTCATTGAAAATAAATCTGAAAAATGTTTATTTGAACCTCTAATGAACTTAGTTTGCAGCATTTGCTGTACAAGGCACTAGCGTTTCTTTAACTTTCTATAGGCCTATATTATATTTGTGTTGGTATCAAAATAATATTCTTGTAACAAATTATATAACTCGATAAATGAAATGAATGTCACGATTGAAAATGGCGTCGAGTGCAGATGATGTAGTTCTTGCTGCTGCTGCTTTTGTGATTCTGGCAGGAAGTAGTAGGCCTTGTAAACGAAAATGTTGGGTGCGACCATCATACAAGCTGGAAAACAATACAGTAGAAGTAGCCTTTTCGCAGATCTTAAGAGAGATGATGGTGATTCCTTGGCAGGAGAACTTGGATGTGATGGAAGGTTCAAAAACTTTGCCATAATGACCAGTTCTGATTTTCAATACCTTATAAACGTAATCGGACATAAGATACGTAAGAAAAACACTTCATTTCGAGATGCAATACTGGCGAGAGAAAACGTTACTTTAAGATTTCTTCCAAGTGGAGATTCCTACAAAATATTAAGCTATGTGTTCAAATTCTCCAAGCAGAGCATATCCAAGATTGTGCCAGAGTATGTGAAGCTATCACTGACTCATTTGTCTTTTAAAAACAAGAGCATCTTGAAGTACACCCATTTTGATTTGTAGTGAGCGTTTGCTCCATATCCACTTTCCTCTTTCTCTAATTGTCTCTGGAACTGACCAATAAGGATTATCATTTTCTTTTCAACCTCTTGCACATCTATTTTCATATTATCACCCAATCCAGCCCATGCATCGTGCTTTATTTATTTATTTATTTATTTATTTATTTATTCATTATTTATTTATTCATTTATTATTTATTTATTCACCCATATGTTATTTATTTATTTATTTATTTATTCATTCATTTATTTATTCATTATTTATTTATTCACTTATTTATTATTTATTTTTTATTTATTTATTTATTTATTCATTCATTCATTATTTATTTATTCACTTATTATTTATTCATTTATTTATTCATTATTTATTTATTTATTTATTCATTCATTTATTATTTATTTATTCACTTATTTATTATTTATTTATTTATTTATTCATTATTTATTTATTTATTTATTTGTTCACTTATTTATTTATTTATTTGTTCACTTATTTATTTATTCATTCATTCATTATTTATTTATTTATTTATTCATTTATTTATTCATTATTTATTTATTTATTCATTCATTCATTTATTATTTATTTATTCACTTATTCATTATTTATTTATTTATTTATTTATTCATTTATTTATTCATTATTTATTTATTTGTTCACTTATTTATTTATTTATTTATTTGTTCACTTATTTTTTGTTCACTTATTTATTTATTTATTTATTTATTTATTTATTTATTTATTTATTTATTTATTTGCTTATTTATTCATTTATTCACTTATTTGTTCTTTATTTATTTATTTATTTATTATTTGTTGTTGTATTATATACAGTCTAGGAAATAAAATTAATTTGTATTAACGTTAAATCAGTTCACATTTCATAATGAATTAACAATTTAAATTAAGTACCCATTTCCGTATGATCGATTCTTTTACTGTCCGTGATATTCATCAACTTTCATGCTCTACCTAACCATGATACTTACCGTTTGCAGGGGACTTGTTCCGCGTGTAACTATAAGTATTGTATTGTATTGTATTGTATTGTATTGTATTGTATTGTATTGTATTGTATTGTATTGTATTTATTGTTAATAGTTCACAAAAGTACATAAACTTAATAATTTAAAGTTGATCTATAATATATGAATAGTAATCTTTATCTAAGTAGTTAAACATTGACTTTCTTCTGTATCGACGGAGCAGTGTACTGTACTCTTATTAAGTTCGTAGGCCAATGTAGGCTATTTTCCTTGAGAAATTTAGTGCTCAAGCACGCGAGAACAACGCGCTCCTTGCTTCCCCCCCTGTAGTTGTCGACTTCCGTGATCAGTAAGAAGGCCTGAATCACTGCCCGTTTTTCTCTGCTACAAACCCTGTAATTCTCACACGTGCTGCCGGAGATATTACCCATTTTCCTTGGAGAGAAACTATAATTTATATCATTGGATTGCAGTGGACCTTCTTTCCCTGAAGCAATATTACATAAAGAGGGATTCAATATTTTTTACCTTTGTTTGGATTCACACGTGTGTGAAAATCCCAAAAACATTTTTTTTTTTTTGTAAATAAGGAGAGGAGGGAGAAGGAAATTGGAACACGTAAAATCTCTATTTGAGAATCACTGGACTGTGGAAATCCATTCACAATTGGAAACAGCCAGAAGCAAATCAGTTATGTAAAAATTCATTAACTCCTATCTAATGGAGAGAAAGCAGATTCAAAGATACAAATATTGCACAAAAAATGCTTCGGAGCCATTTTCGCATCGACATCCATTTACAACTGTGATTGTAGTGCTGAAGTGTAGCTCGCCATGTGTATTACGTGTTTGCTAGTCCTGCACCCGTGTGGACATCATCACTACAAAAAGGTCGGGTTTGTCCGAATGTTTGTTACATGTCATAAAAATTGGTAACACACATATTTCGCAACAGATCTGCATAATGTAATCCATGATCAAATGCACGGCTCTGAACATACACCTCCGATCTTTATATTACAACTAGTGGCTTGTGCAGCAAATGCTGCTGCAAACTAAGTTCGTTAGACGTTCAAATACAAATTTTTCAGATTTATTTTCATGAAGAATACTTCTCTTTTTGATAGTTATTTGATTCCATAATAATGAAACATACTCCCCCTGAATGGATTTTTTTTAGGCCAAATACTTTTTCTTGAACATATCCAACTTCAGTTTTTGAGTTTCAACGCGAAAACGCAAGTATCAATGTCAGGACGATAGCAGTAGCTATTTCAGGTCATTGTGGATTGTAGGCAAAAGTTAAAAAAAATGTCAGGTTTGCTAAGCTTTCGAACAATAGCATTTTCGTATAGCTGCTGCATGTAGAACTTGAAATGTAGAGCGTAAAATCATTTTATCCTACTAAGAGATCTTGCTAAAATGATCTAGAGACTACAACATTTTCTAGGCCTCTTATTTTATCAGTAAGTAATACCTTTTGGTCTTTCCTTAGTAACTGTAATTTTTGCGCTCTCTCGAGCCAATACTGAAGACAATGACACATATCAATATCTACACTACACCGCCATTAAGTATATGAAAAAGACCCACCCCCACTGGTTTAATAAGTATAAAAATATTTGATTTTTAATAACAATATTATTATCTTACTTAAGTTTTGTAGTTATATATAACAGCCACTCAGTAAATTATTGAAATGAAGATCTAAATTAAGATATTCTCTGCATTTACTTACATAACCTCAAAACGTTTCACTTTCATGTCATCAATATAGCATCAATATTATGTACAATTAATGAAGAATAGACGTATCATGATATTAACTACAATAATATTTAATTTCTAATAGTAATAATGTCATCAAACCACCTCAAGTTTCGTAGATTTGAATATCCAATACACAGCTGTACTCAGAAAATTATACACTGCAGAATCAGTTTTTAATAACAAATTGAATTGAGCTCTAAATATGTCGGAAATCCTGCAGGTCATGGCCTTCGTGTAATAGCCTATTGTTTATTGTAGTGTGTGTTTTGTTCTGAAATTCAATCAAGTCGGCCGTGATTCAATAAAATTAGTTCTCAAAACTGACAACAGATGGATTTTGGAAAATAGGAAAATTATGTAGGAAAATTGACTGAAAACTACTACTTTTCCGAAAAACTTTGGATGCCAGGCCTGAAAATGAGGGGTCACTCATTAAAATCCGTTCACCCGTTTTCCCGTAATTTCCATTACCAGTTCAAATTATATATATATATATATATATATATATATATATATATACGTTCTTCGAGTACAGTAAGGCAAGACAAATGAACATAAAGATTTTATTTTCATTAAAATAGGCCTATGTTGGTCTTTTCTCCCTTAAAGATTATTTCATAATAATCAGTCCATTAAGCAGTCGCGTACGCAGAATTTTGTCAAGGATCATTATTAATTTTTTTTACAATTCACATTATTGGTATTTTATATTTTGTGTATTATTATTATTATTATTATTATCATTATTATTATTATTATTATTATTATTATTATTATTATGTTACGGTATATTTATTAATATCATACTATGTTGTAATACAGACCTGCAGAACTGTAGCTCCTCAGAGCGACTGCCTTCTTATCCCTCTACCCCACCTACCATTTCTACCAGTGTGGTCAAAGCGTTCTAGTTGCGCTCAGCTACGTCAACATTCATCCTAACGGCGCGGCGCCAGGTACACAATACGCGTACTGCAGTTTGAAGAGAACTGAAACATGGCAAAATCTAAATCCGTGAAGAAATATTACTTCCAAAGGAAATGGGAATATTATTTTGTTGTTGAAGAATACGAAAGAATTGTTTCTTTACTTTGTCCCATCCAATTTATTTCTACTCGTCATTTCAATATTAAACGACATTTAAACAATGCCCATATTAAGAATAATTATGGAATAGACAAACTTTCGGGTAAGTTCATTATTACGAACTGTACATTGATTACTTGCTTATGACTTTTAAGGAACCCGGAGGATCATTGCCGTCCTCACATAAGCCCGCCATCATTCCCTATCCTGAGCAGAGTAATCCAGTCTCTATCATCATATCCCACCTCCCTTAAATCCATTTTTATATTATCCTCCTATCTACATCTTGGCCTCCCCAAAGGTATTTTTCCCTCCGTCTTCCCAACTAACACTCTATATGCATTTCTGGTTTCGCCCATACGTGCTACATGCCCTGCCCATCTCAAACGTCTGGATTTAATGTTCCTAATTATTATGTCAGATGAAGACTTCAATACGTACAATTCTGCGTTCTGTAACTTTCTCCATTCTCTTGTAACTTCATTCCTCTTAATCCCAAATATTTTCCTAAGCATGTATGATTTGAGGCTTTCTCGGCGTTGGTTCGCTAATATGTTTTCGAGGGGTATCAGCCGAGTTAAGATTTTGGAATGCTCCAAGCTTTCGACTGCTATCTCTGCAGCCATCAGACAGTCAGGGCCTAAGGGCTCCAGGGATTTACAAGATTCCATGCGAGTGTGGCGAAGTATACATAGGGCAGACTGGCCGCACAATAGAAGACAGAATCAAAGAACATAAGAGGAGCCTGAGGCTGTATTACCCGGAAAAATCTGCAGTGGCAAACACAGCATAGAAAAGGAGCATAAAATACTTTTTGACCACACCAAGGTCATTAACAAATCAAGCCACTACTGGGATCGTACAATCAAGGAGGCCATAGAGATCAAGCTGGAGAAAAACAACTTTAACAGAGACAGTGGACTCCAGCTCAGTCAGGCATGGACACCGGCCTTAGACCAACTTAGATACCTCTTACAATCAAGGTCATGAAGATCACGGACCGAGGACGGCAACCGATTCCAACCGGCGGAATAGGGCTCGCCGCCCGCCAAACTTCACGCAGGAATCCCGGGAGGGGCGGAGCTTATGAGGGATGACAATTCCCGGCCCCGGATTGGCCGATCCGCCAACCAATCCCGTTTCACCTGAGACAGCCTAACATCTATATAACCTTTCGACTTTCTGTTCGGACATCACTTCCCTGAAGATGGCTGCAGAGATAGCAGTCGAAAGCTTGGAGCATTCCAAAATCTTAACTCGGCTGATATCCCGCGAAAACATATTAGCGATTTTCCTAAGCACTTTATTCTCAAACACTCTTAACCTCTGTTCCTCTCTCAAAGTGAGAGTCCATGTTTCACAACCTTACAGAACAACCGGTAATAAGTTATAACTATTTTACAAATTCTAACTTTCAGCTTTCTTGAGAGCAGACTGGATGACAAGCTTCTCAACCGAATAATAACAGGCATTTCCCATATTTATTCTGCGCTTAATTTCCTCCCTAGTATCGTTTATATTTGTTACTGTTGCTTGGAGATATTTGAATTTTTCCACCTTTTCAAAGGACAAATCTCCAATTTTTATATATCCATTTCGTACAATATTCTGGTCACGAGACATCATCATATACTTTATCTTTTCGGGATTTACTTCCAAACCTATCTCTTGTATTTTGATTATTTATATACTGTTAAATTAAGGACATCACTCGTTGTGTTCATTTTGTATTGAAATGAATAGTGACATTTATATTAACTTTCAAGGTTCATTACTCAAATGCTACAAATTTATGTTTCCGTAGGTGACGATAAGAGGAAAGTTTTGGAAAATCTAAAGCAGGCTAGATGCAAAGAAATTAAAAGAAACTACCGACAGAAAACCTAGCATAATCGTAAAGTTTGAAACGACATAACACATTATAAATGCTATGACTTTATTGCAATCTTTTTTTTTAATTAAGTGCCGCCACTGATAGACCTTCCCACATGCAAAAATGTCAACAACTCTACGTAGAAGTCAATAAACCTCAATAGAATTGGAGTGAGGCTGACGTCGTATTTCCCCTACTTACGGGTTCTGCAGGCCTGATTCTAATAGAACATATTCATTAATATCCTTATAAAACCTTTGATACCTGGTCACTACATTTAACCCCTTACGAAGATATCACAATACGCCGCTGTTCCAATCTAGCGTTCAGAAAATCTTAATGAAATCGCCCAGTCCGTTGGCGATATCAACTCATCACTGCCCAGCATCTCCCCACCAAGTCCATTTCGGCAGAGAAGCGTCCAGAATATTGTCGTCCACTAAATTCGCTGAGCTTGTTAATCGTGGAAGTTGGTAAACCCGCACAAGATGCCACATAACTAATAAAGACAGTCCTCGTCCTGCAAAACTTGGACAATATATCACAGCAAATCTCGAAAATTGCACGTGCAAGTTGACACTGTTTTCCGTGAAATATGGCGCCGGAATTGTCCGTGGACGCCTCCTTGCACCTGGGGCCCCTGACAGTTGTAAATGACAACGCCATGGTGGACAGCTATGATTTTTCATGTTCTTGTTTCGGCATACTTCAATTTAATCGTTCGGGAAGGCTAAACATCAATCAATTGCATTTACAAAATGTAAACTTAATAAAAACTACATCCCGCATTGATTAGGGCCTGTGTTCAACCCTTGATTTGTATTCCTCGCACGAATTTCCGTTTGGTTCTGGATTGCAAGCGAAATATTATGAATCGAGTCGATGTTTGCGCGTTGAATTAATGTGTTACATGTAGGTATCATTCTATTTCAGATGAATTCATTTCATTGACATCCATACAATCTATAGGCCTACTAATAATAAATCTGTAGCCGAAATTTTTCTGGTAATTTTCGATTTTCCAAAAATAATTGGTCCTAACATATATAATTAACCACCCTGAAACCGAAAATCGCTTTTTTGAAATTTTTGTTTGTATGTCTGCCTGTCTGTCTATCTGTCTGTCTGTATGTTTGTTACCTTTTCACGCGATAATGGCTGAACGGATTCCGATGAAAATTGGAATACAAATTAAGTTCGTTGTAACTTAGATTTTAGGCCATATGGCATTCAAAATACATTATTTAAAAGGGGGGTTATAAGGGGCCTGAATTAAATAAATCGAAATATCTCGCTTATTATTGATTTTTGTGAAAAATGTTACATAACAAAAGTTTCTTTATTAATCATTTCCGATAAGTTTTGATCTTTGAAAAAGTTTGATAGGACTGATATTTAATGAGATAAATGAGTTTTAAAATTAAAATAACTGCCATCTAAGGCCGTATAATGAAATAAAAAACAAATGACTTCGTCTATAAGGGGCCTTGGACAGCAACAATCGAAAGCTATGAAAGATAGCCTACAGAGAATGTTTCTGTGTTTGTATTAAGTAATATCGGAAGCTAAATTAGCCGATTTGTATAATTAATTATTATTTCACCATTGGAAAGTGTAGTTTCTCTAGATGGACATAATGCTATAATGTTATTACAGTAACTTCTGATATAATATAATATAATATATGGAATGTAATATTATTTAATATAATTTAAGTTATTTGAAGGGTTCAGAACCATAGTGGGTCAAACGCCATTTACTGAATACGTAGAAAACAAGGGTTAAAATTAAGTTATTATCATAATTCAATGGAACCTATAACAAGTAAAATAAAGTATACACATTAAATCTAAATGATGTCAATGTTCATTAAACTATGGTTGCATGTAATAAAAATTAGAAACATGTTAAAGGAATTGTCATTGCACCAATGAGTGGTCTCTGGACCAAAATGATCGCATTTTAATTATTTGTATGCAATTTAAATTAAGTAACATATTAAACGATTTATCCTTCTATCAAACACGAATGTCCCTGGATCAAATGTCCTATTTTAATTATGTAATTACTTTATATTTATTTCTAACGGGTGCAGCGGAGCGCACGGGTACGGCTAGTTTACAATAATAGAAGTACTGATAGTATTATTTCATTTAACGATATTTTGAATTTCGATAGTTATTCAGCGTCGAAATTTAACGTGGCTTTTGCTTAGAGTCCTCTGTCAGAGACAGGGTTATTAACGTACAGTAAATCTACTGTCTGGGACACAGAGTATCACTTCCTACTCCATACAATGCTAAGGATTTTATCGTAGCTGACACTTGAATCCGCGAAATTTAGACCAAACAGTTAGCATGGTATTCGCTGAAAAATGAAGTCCTATGTTAGTCAGGTACTCTATTACATGTATTTGTCAGCCAACTTTACAATTCATACGCCTAGTTATGATGGACCATCACATTTCTCCTTTTCGATCCACCATCCCTTTAATACATACCGCCCTTTTCTATTAATACATTCATTTGCCAAGTATTTCCTGATTACTTTCTATTCTTCTCTTTAAATGAATTGCTGTCTATTCTTCCTTATCTATTCTCTTCTATTCTCTCTCATACCTAGACTATCTTCCTTCCATTTCTCGCTTTACTATTAAATATTGCATATTCCCTTATTTATTTATTTATTTATTTATTTATTTATTTATTTATTTATTTATTTATTTATTTATTTATATCTTTATTTATCTCCTTATTTATCCCTTCATTTATTTCTTTATTCCTTTATTTCATTATTTATTTCGTCATTTATTTGTTTATTTATTTATTTATTTATTTATTTATTTATTTATTTATTTATCCATTTCTGTATTTATTTATTTATGTAAATATTTATTTATTTATCTATTTCTTAATTTCTTTCTGTATTTATTTATTTATCTATTTCTCTATTTATTTATTTATTTATTTATTTATTTATATAAATATTTATTTATTTATCTATTTCTTAATTTCTTTCTGTATTTATTTATTTATTTCCTTATTTATTTCTTTATTTGTTTCTTTCTCTATCTATCTATCTATCTATCTATCTATCTATCTATCTATCTATCTATCTATCTATCTATCTATCTATCTATCTATCTATCTATCTATCTATCTATCTATCTATCTATCTATCTATCTATCTATCTATCTATCTATCTATCTATCTATCTATCTATCTATCTATCTATCTATCTATCTATCTATCTATCTATCTATCTATCTATCTATCTATCTATCTATCTATCTATCTATCTATCTATCTATCTATCTATCTATCTATCTATCTATCTATCTATCTATCTATCTATCTATCTATCTATCTATCTATCTATCTATCTATCTATCTATCTATCTATCTATCTATCTATCTATCTATCTATCTACCTACCTACCTATCTATTTATTTATTTATTCCTTTATTTTATTCTCTATTCTCAAATTTACCTACTCTTAATCATTATTTTCCAGTTGTTTTCTCCGAAATTATTTCTTTACATTTCCACTTTCTCTATTTTACAACACATCACTTACTATTTCCCTACTATTCTGTCCCCTATTTATTTACGTACATATTTAACTTTCTCTCTTCACTTCACTCCTAAATTTCCTCTTTTATTACCTCTTTCCATAAATTTATTTCTATAACACTCCTACAGTTATAGTACCCCTGATACTACTCCCAACCCACAACACTGAAAAACATGAAATCTTTAATTCACTTAATTACACTTCCAATTTCTCTCTCTTCCACTTTACATTTGTTCAGATGTTCTTTCACTTCAATTTTATTTTATTCAATGTTTGTATGTCTCTCTTACTACACTGTTAACACTATCTTTTTCACTTAACACTTTCTTCTCTATTTCTATTCTATCACTTTTGCCACCCCTGACTTTCTTGCACTCACTTGTTAGCACTTTTCTTTCTCGTTAATTCCATCCTCATTATCCTGTCCTTCATTTCGCCATTTCTCCATTATGGTGGAACCCGTATACAGAAATGTGACGGTACACCATAAATGTTATAGATGTTAATGACAATAGGAATTAAGATTGTATTTTTGTACATGTTATTTTACTAACAATAAACAATAAATAAAAATAAAATGTTTACTATATGCTGATGATGTTAAATTGTAAAGTCATTGGCAAACAGCAAGACGCTTTTGATCTACAATATGATTTGAACAGACTATTTCCTTCTATTAAATCCTAATAAATGTTGCTTTATGACATATTCTAGAAATAAGACAATTTCTCAAAATTCGTATGAAATTAATGGTGTGAAATTAGAGTAGAATCATTTAAGGATTTGGGTGTTTATTTTACACGTAACATATTTTAAAATGCATTTAAATCACGCGGTAAATTATGTATATAGAAAGTTAGGATTTATAATCAGAAATACAAAAGAATTTTAAAAAATATGCGTCTATATATGGTCACTTCAGTTCCAGTCCCATCAGATGCAAATAGAAAGGACACAGAGAAGATTTCTACATTACCTGGATTAAAAAGAAAAAAAAACATCACGTGTCGTCTTATGAAAAGCAAATTTCATATAATCAGTTACTTTTCTTAATTTAATTATAAAACTTTAAAATCTAGACGATTAATAAATAGAAAATGTTTACTCTATAAGACTGTTAATGGTGTATTGAATAACTGTTATTTTCTTAAATTCCTTCAGTTCAATGTAAATAGAACAGAATTACGTCAATTTCTATAACTATTTTCTTCAAGAACTCTCCATTGTTTGTTATGTGTAATACTTACAACGCTGTGTCTTTAAACTGTGATTCTCAATTAGATTTCCGTTTATCTATTAAACAATTTCATACAATATTAAAAATAATTTTATTTCCTTAGGTATTTAAAATATGAATAAGTGTATTATAATCTTTTTCCTCTAATTCTGAAATAATTCTGCATTACTGTATTGACATTTGGCACTAATATTTACTGCAATATTATATTCTAGCATTATCTATCCTTCTTTCTTTCGTTTGTATTGCTTGTTTTGTTTTTCCACTATTATGTATTTTGTATATAAATTGTATTAATGTAAACCATGGAAGCTTGCTTCTGTTGATGGTGAAGTTGAAATAAATAAATAAAAATAAATGTCTTAGTTATTTACTACATTTATAAACAATGAGAGATATAAATACAAAGCAATGTGAGATTTCTTTATTTTATAGTATACTGAGATAGGAAAGCTGCAGAATTTACTTTATACGAACAACTAGTGGCTTGTGCAGCAAATGCTGCAATGAAGAATATTTGTCTTTTTGATAGTTATTTGCTTCCATAATAATGAAACATACTCCCTCTGAATGGATTTTTTTTAGGCCAAATACTGTCTCTTGAACCTATCCAACTTCAGTTTTTGAGTTTCAACACGAAAACGCAAGTATCAATGTCAGGACGATAGCAGTAGCTATTTCAGGTCATTGTGGATTGTAGGCAAAAGTTAAAAAAATGTCAGGTTTGCCAAACTTTCGAACAATAGCATTTTCGTATAGCTGCTGCATGTAGAACTTGAAATGAAGAGCGTAAAATCATTTTATCCTACTAAGAGATCTTGCTGAAATGATCTGGAGACTACAAAATTTTCTACGCCTCTTTCTTATTTTATCAGTAAGTAATACCTTTTGATCTTCCCTTAGGAACTGTAATTTTTGCGCTCTGTCGAGCCAATACTGAAGACAATGGCACATATCAATATCTACACTATACCGCCATTAAGTATGTGAAAAAGACCCAACCCCACTTGGCTAATAAGTATAAAAATATTTTATTTTTAGTAACAATATTATTATCGTACTTAAGTTTTGTAGTTATATATAGCAGTCACTCAGTAAATTATAGAAATGAAGATCTAAATTAAGATATTCTCTACATTTACTTACATAACCTCAAAACGTTTCACTTTCATGTCATCAATATTATGTACAATTAATGAAAAATAGATACATCATGATATTAACTATAACAATATTTAATTTCTAATGACAATAATGTCATCAAACCACCTCAAGTTTCGTAGATTTGAATATCCAATACACTCAGAACATACACATACTCAGAAAATTATTATTATACGCTGCAGAATTAGTTTTTAATAAATTGAATTGAGCTCTAAATATGTCGGCAATCCTGCAGGTCATGGCCTTCGTATAATAGCCTATTGTTTATTGTAGTGTGTGTTTTGTTCTGAAATTCAATCAAGTCGGCCGTGATTCGATAAAATTAGTTCTCAAAACTGACAACAGATGGATTTTGGAAAATACGAAAATTATGTAGGAAAATTGACATTTCACTGAAAACTACTACTTTTCCGAAAATCTTTGGATTCCAAGCTTCAAAATGAGGGGCCATTTATTAAAATCCGTTCATCCGTTTTCCCGTAATTTCCATTACCAGTTCAAATTACATATATAGATAGCCTATGTTTGGTGATTGTAACATTCACTTAGTGCAATATCAGAAGGCTGATCAAGAATCAAATTACGATGATTTAGAATATTTTGTCAAATAATTGTGGTATTGCAAACTCTGCCAACGAAGTTGAATCATACTTCTAGCACAACAAAGACGGTCGTAGCACGTATCACTTGGCACAGGAATTGACTCTACCAGACCGGAAAATGAACAAAAGAAATCTTTCGACCCATTGACTCCAATGTCAGTGAGCATCATGTTCATCGACATTAGTCGTCTGCACGCCACTTTTGGAGCCGATACGTCACTCGCGAGGCGTCGGCAGTCTTACACATTACGCCACCAGGTGACCAAACACATTTGGGTTATACGAGATGACAACTCAAGGAAAGACTCCACTGAAAATTATAAAAATAAAAAAAAAAGAATATATATGGATATTTCACTCCTTTGCAATGTATATTTTCATACCCCAAAAGGATTCAGTTCAATTCTGATCACAAATATGTGTATTTTTTTTAATTAAGGCTGTAATGGAGCGTTGCATTTAAAGAGCTGTCAAAATTATTTTTTCATCAAAGAATTCTTTTTTACAAATTTCTGATTACAAATCTAATAACTTTTTGTTCTAAAGTTGGCTATCTGAAGTTAATAATAATAATAATAATAATAATAATAATAATAATAATAATAATAATAGTAATATGATATTTGTCAGCCAACTTTACAATTGATGGGCCTAGTTATGGTGGACCATTATATTTCTGCTTTTCCATCAACTATCACTTTAACACACGCCACCCCTTTTCTATTAATATATTCACTTGCCAATTTTCTGATTACTTCCTAGTCTTCTGTTTTAAATGAATTGCTGTCTATTCTTTCCTGTCTATCCTAGTCTATTCTCTCTCCTACCTTGACTATCTCCCTTCCATTTCTCGCTTTCCTATTAAATATTTACTTATTTATTTATTACTTTATTAACGTATTTATTTATTTATTTATTTCCTTACTTATTTACTTATTTCCATATTTATTTACTTACTTCCCTATTTATTTATTTATTTCCCTATTTTATTATTTATTTATTTATTTATTTATTTATTTCCTTCTTCATTTATTTATTTCCTTATTTACTTATTTCCATATTTATTTATTTACTTGTTTCCTTATTTATTTATTTATTTCCATTTTTATTTACTTATTTCCTTATTTATTTACTTATTTATTTATTTATTTCCTTATTTACTTATGTCCATATTTATTTACTTATTTCCTTATTTATTTAATTATTTATTTATTTATTTATTTATTTATTTACTTATTTATTTATTTATTTATTTACTTATTTATTTATTTAATTACTTATTTATTTATTTCCTTATGTATTTATTTATTTATTTCCTTATTTACTTATTTCCATATTTATTTACTTATTTATTTCCTTATTCATTTATTCATTTCCTTATTCATTTATTCATTTCCTTATTCATTTATTCATTTATTTATTCATTTCCTTGTTTATTTATTTATTTACTTATTCATTTACTTATTTACTTATTTATTTCCTTATTCATTTATTCATTTCCTTATTCATTTATTCATTTCCTTATTCATTTATTCATTTCCTTATTCATTTATTCATTTAGCTATTCATTTATTTATTCATTTATTCATTTCCTTGTTTATTTATTTATCTATTTATTTATGTATCTATTTATTTATGTATCTATTTATTTATTTATCTATTTATTTATTTATCTATGTATTTATTTATCTATTTATTTGTTTATTTATCTATTTATTTATTTATCTATTTATTTATTTATCTATTTATCTATTTATCTATTTATTTATTTATTTATTTATTTATTTATTTATCACATCACATCTTTATGTTGGAAAGTATTTTCTAAATGGTTCAACAATTTGTGAAAGAGTATATTTTCCTCCTAGACCTCTCGCAAATTATATTGGTAATTAGTAGATTAATATGATCTAATAAATATTACAATGTATTTAGTCTGACAACATGAAATTCATTGCTTTGACTAAACAGTGTACGATGTATTTTTTGATCACGTGAAATGATTAATGACCTCCGAAAACAGAATACAACTTTGAAATGTAAGTATACCGTACTTGAGATACGAACTCCTAAGTCGCTACCATGCTATTTCCTCTCTTGGACATTTTAATAAAAATCTATCCATTAGCGCACGAGGGCGCTCAAAAACCTGCCGAATGTTAACCATGAGCGCGATAAACACCATAATTGGTTGAAACAAGTGCCTTCGTAACATTTTATTGGTCAAAAATAGTATGACTTAGTAAAGTGTAATAATCTGCAGTAATCTCACTAGACGTTTCGATTTCTCTAGAGAAAATCAAAATTCGAGTGAGATTTAATCAACTCTTAATCGATTACAAGAAGGTACATAAAAATTAGAAGAAATAAAGTATCCTAATACAATAAAATATTAACTGACTTACTAAAATACAAAACTATCTTGAAAGTGTATTATTGTACCATCTCATCCTTACAAATATTTCACTAGATGGCAGTAGTGTGTTATGATCAGCTGTTCTCGTTACCAGTTGTGCCAATTATACAATCTTCATTGAACTCTATGGACGATTACTAGTCAAGAAGGCTTTGTTGATATATATATATATATATATATATATATATATATATATATATATAATTTTAATGTACCGAAGTACATATGATATTTCCATGCAGATATTCTGTGTCATCATACGATGAAAGAGTAATGGAACGGAGAAAAATTCTCTCCGGAGCCGGGATTTGAACCCGGGTTTTCAGCTCTACGTGCTGATGCTTTATCCACTAAGCCACACCGGATACCCACCCCGGCGTCGGACAGAATCGCCTCAGTTTAAGTTCCAACTCTTGGGTTCCCTCTAGTGGCCGCCCTCTGCACTATGTAATAGATGTCTATGAACGTAGGACTGAAGTCCCCACATGTGCTGAGGTGCACTCGTTATGAGTGACTAGTTGGCCGGGATCCGACGGAATAAGCACCGTCTTAAATCCCGGCGCCGGGAGAGAATTTTTCTCCTTCCATTACTCTTTCATCGTATGATGACGCAGAATATCTGCATGGAAATATCATATGTACATAAAAATAATATATATTTGTTGATTTAGTTTCATTTTTATTAAAATAGTTTCATTCCACTTCAATTATCAATATATATTAAACAATCTCTGATACGTGACTATCCACAATCTCATACAGCAGAAGCTGTAACATAACCTAATAATATAAACAAGATAAATGATAGAAAAGTTTTAATTAAGGATGATGAAATAAACATGAATAATTTTAAGAGGTACAATATTATTGAAAGTACTATGTTGGAAAACAAAGAAACAAATGCTAGGGATGTGATAAAAACAAACAAATGCTAGGAAGGTGATAAAATTGTAGGATAAGCAGCCAGGATTGGTTGAAACACGTCATTTCGTACTGTTTTATTGTTCAAAAGTAGTATGACGTAGTAAAAGTGTAATAGTCGTTAGAAACACAATTTTATCGAGCACTAATTGATCTAATTATCTTGCATACAACAAATTTTTGTTTAATATCCAAGAATTCAAGTCCCGTGTTTATTTATTCCTTTTTTACTCATCACCAGTGACGTAAAACCAAGAATTTCTACACGCCGAATCATATGAAAGAAATATGCATTACCCGTTTTCATTGTTACGATCAAATTTTATACTTCAGAAAGAAGTTTCATACTTTTTTAATTTATGGTTAAAGTTATTTTTATTTATGGTTAAAATGACTTTTTAAAAATCGGCAATTCTAGAAAAATTCATGGCCCTAAAGCATGCTGCTCCTGTAACGTCGTTTTCCAGCAGTTGCTTGTATTTGAAAATAAGAGCGGAGCAGCCATGTGTGCACACGTAATGTGCGAAGTTTCAAACTCTCTATTTCATAGCCGATATGCGGAAACTCCGCCTCTCAAGGCCAAAAAGAAAAGCGCCAATGTTGCACTATACGAGTACAAGTATCCTGTTAACATGGATACAGGTTTTTTAGGTGGAGAATCAGTGAGCATTTGCACAGATGTTTCAGACAAAATTCAGGCTCTCTGCTGCCGTGCTATGTTTCATTTTACTGCTGCTTTGAGCTTCCAGCGATTCAAAACACATCGAGCTAGTTTTAACGACTTTAAAACCTTCAAACAAACTGTACTAAAGAATTTTAATCATCATTGTGGATAAATAAATTGTACTCACTTCCTGTTTCTCTACTTTGTTATTAAATCAGATATAGTTAATTGAGAAAATCCAAACAATACTTCGTTCTGGGAGAACTAGCGGTTACGAAGCTAGTAGCAGGATACGAACCTCGCGGATTCAAACCCGGTCCAATACAATGATTTTAAAGGGTGATCAATCCTCAGATTCTTTTCTTTTTGTTTATTAATTTTCTTTAACTTAGGCTTGTTTTACTATTGTGTTAATCATTTCATATATTCGCTCTTTTGAGTTATCCTGAACGTAGGAGTGTATCTCTTTTGATAAACTCAAAATATAATTATTATTATTTTTTAATTAGGTATTTGATTTATAATTTTGAACCATTTCTTGTAATACCTCCTTATTGCCAATTGTTGTTAGTAAATAATGTATTTAATTCGTAAATTCTAAGTCATCTCTTTCAGCCAGCAATCCGCCGAAGTTCCTCCGAAATTCACCATTAAAATGGGACACACTCACGGACAGGAGAACGCGAATTCGATTATGCGCACTGTTCAAAACATACAGAGGTGAGCCTGCCTGGAGAGAAATAAAAAATAGGTTGCAGCCGCCAAATTACTCTTCAAGGAACGACCACTCATATAAATTGAGGGAAAGAAGGCAGAGGACGGACACTGGAAAGTTTTCTTTTCTCAATCGTACTATCAGGGACTGGAATGCTTTACCTGCAGACTTACTAAAGGCTTTAGCAACAACCAAAAATGTATTTAAAAATAGGCTTAAGGACCTTACTAATAGACGGTAATTATACACAGTATTTAAAGGGTGTAAATGATATGTTGTTATTGAAGTGTTGTATCAGTGAGAATTATGTTGTGTCAGTGAAGTGTGTTGTATCAGTGAAGAAGTATGTCGTGTCAGTGAAGTGTGCTGTGTAAGTGAAACGTGTTCCTGTCAGTGAAGCTGTATAGGTTATAGTGGCAGTGCAAAGTATTTGAACAGTGAAATGTTTTTGAAGTGTTAGTGAAATCAGGATAGAATCAGTGAAATGTGTCGTAGTTCCAGTGCAGTGAGTGAGTTGACAGCGAAATGAGTGAAATGTTGAAAGGTACTTGTGCAGATATGAACATATACTCGTGAGTTTTAGTTCGATCTTAGTTTTAAGATACAAACTAGAATATTTCAAATGTTATTTTAAGTGATCGTTTCATTTAATTTAGTATATTCCCTGTTGTTGTTATTATTATTATTATTATTATTATTATTATTATTATTATTATTAGTATTAATTATTAGTATTATCATTAATTGTATTTTTAATTAATAAGTTTATTATTGTCATTATTGAGTGTAATTAGTTACCACTGCCACCGGGTATATACCCATTGCAGTGTGAATAAATACATACATACATAGCTATTTATTACTTTTAAAATAATGTGTTTAATAGCTATTTTATTTTTATTTATATATATTTCTTCCTATAACCATTACAGATTGCCATTGACAAAGAGTACCATGATACAATAAATATAGAGAAATGCCTTGCCTCTTAATGAAACATATTTTTGTTGTTACAGTGAAAAATAACAAATTGAAATAGATTGAAACACTAAATATGTGAATTAAAGTCATGGTCCATTTGTATGATGCCTGAAAATAGCTATTGATCCTTTGCGTGTTTGTTTTTAAAATAATGTGATTAATCTGTAACTACACTCATAGTATTGTTATTAGTATCTCTTTGTTGTTACCTATTGTTTTAAAAAGAATGTGTTTAATTTGTAATTTTAAGTCATTTTTTCTACTATTCCTTTACTGTTTACATTTATTTCTAAATCTTTTGTATTGCCCCTACTATTACATATTGCCATTCAAGAATTTCGTTATTCGTTATTTGTAAGCCATTACTTGTGTTACTATTTTAATTATTGTAATTGTTCCTGAATCATGTATGTAACCGTAACCGTAAATCATTACTTGTAATATCTCCTTATTACTCTTAAGGGGAGTTGGTCATTATCGCATGCAAAATAATGGTAAAAATAGCCTATCTTCAAACAGTCATAAATATAATACTATTTATCAGAGGTCTTTCATTTTTGTTAGCTATGTGTGTATACATATTAAGCTTTAAAGTGAAAAAGAATGCTTACTCTAGAGTAAATCTTTATCCTTAAATTAATTTTTTTAATTAAGCACAATTTGTTTTATAAATTCACTACATGTCTGTGATTAGGTACACTCTATTCACTTATTATAGCACATATTGAATTGAAAATTTGACCACTTATTGCTAATAGATACTAAAACATACCCTACTAAAATTATTCATGTATCTGTAATATTATGAATATAGGGCTTATAGCAATCATCACCGTCAATAAATTAAAAAAAAAATTGACGAAGATTAGTATAAGCCCTATGCCCATAGGCCTAATATTACAGATATTTCAATAATTTTAGTAGGGTATGTTTCAGTATCTGTTAGCAGTAAGTGGCCAAAATTTTAATTCAATGTGTGCTAGGATAAGTGAATAGAGTGTACCTAATCACAGGTATGTAGTGAATTTATATGAAAAATATGCTTAAATTCAAAAATTAATTTAAGGGTAAGATTTACACTAGATTAACCATTCTTCTTTCATTTTAAAGCTTAATGTATATACATATATCACTAAAAAAATGAAAGAGCTGTGATATATAGTATTACATTTATGACTGCTTGAAGATAGGCTATTCTTACTATTACTCTGCATGCGATAACGTCCAATTCCCCTTAACTGTTTCATTGTTCATGATTCTTTTCATCAATGGAGCAAATTGAAAAGTAAAGGTTTGGGAGTTGTTTTCTATTCTCACTGGAAGAAAGGTAATTCGTGGATCTCAACCAAAAAGGGACTTTCGAGCAATCAGTGGACGCAAGCCATTAAGATGAACTGTAATACAATACCTGTACGTACTCTCCCTGGTAGAACTCTTGACTCAACCCGTTGCAGAAGATGCGACGAGCAAGAAACGCTTCCTCACGTCTTGGGTTTCTGCCATCATGGAGAATTGCTCCGAATCAACAGACAATACGGTTCGTTCTCTCATCGAAGCTTCACTCCGTCAGACTGCTTCCTATGAGGTTTATGAGGAGGTTGGTTGCGTCTCTTCTGATGGCTCTACTAGACGTGCTGATATCATCATAATTGATCGGCAGAAGGATAAGGGTGTCATTCTTGATCCCACAATCCGTTTTGAGATGCATGAGCAACAGCCACAAGAGGTGTGTCGTGAAAAACAAGTCAGATATGAGCCTTGTTGTCAGCATCTTGGAGCACAATACCACATTACACATTGGACAGTTTTTGGGCTCATGTTTGGTGCCCGTGGCACGATCCCACGTCAAACTTTAAATCAACTTAAACAATATAAAATTTCTGATGCAACGATTGATGCCATAGGATCTCACGTGTTAAAATCATCCTTAGCTATAATTAGTAATCATTTGTACCCAACAAAATTTTTATTGTAAATGATTTCCTACGTTTTCTTATCTTAATGTTTTTTTCTTTTTCTTTCCAAGTGTCACAAAATTGTTTTGTTTACTTATTATTCTTTATGAACTGATTAGTAGGCCGATCTATCGAACCCTTATTTAGGGCGGCTTTTGTTTATACAAATTATCTTTGAAAGTGAAAGTCAAACTTTGTTTTATCAATCTACTATTGATTATCTTTTTAAAGTCATGTATTTACTCTGAAACGGTTAGACATTCTTGTATATCCTTTGCGTTGATTATTCCTCAAACATCTCATTAATCTTTAGCAGGAACCAATCTTTCACTAATGTGCATTCTTCTACATAATTCACGTGAATTATAACTGTGACCACTATTTTATATTATCACTTTATTTTGTTTATTGGTTATAAAATATGTATTTTGATGTCATCTATAACCCTAATATGCCTCAGGGTAAAATAGGGTTTAATAAATTGGATAATAATTAAAAAAATGTATATTAATAGGCGTATTACTTGTAACATAGCTAGATGCATAAATTTATGTATTTTGTTTGTTACTTAAGAATATCAATGCATGCGTAAATGTAGCTAGGAAGAGAGTAGACAGCCTAGACAACTGGCATTCCCAAAATTTACGTTAAATATACCAGAGATATTGAGAACATCTAGTTTTTGTGTAGAAGTCGAAATCGACATCCTACAGCGTCCCAGTACTTTTCTATATTTCGCGTAACGTACCGTGAAAACAACTGATTATTTCCTTGTGTAGGAGTTTCCCTCTTCCCAGGAGAAAAACGTCTGCATTGAACACGCTGAAATCTGACAGCCACTTGGAGGACATCGCACTGCGGCTTGAGGACCTGTATGTTAGCCGTGTAAAAAATCTGCGACCTCTATAGCTATTCAGGACAGGGGGCGGGACGGAGGGAGATCTGTTGTAAGTCCTAGGTTCTCCGCCGCCGATACCGACCAGATTGAACGCAATCGATTCTGAGGAAGTGAAAGGGGTAGTAGAGGCAGAGATAAAAGAGGGGACGGGAGCGAGGGGGAGGACGCGAAGTGATGCAGGAGGCATTGTCCCTCATATTGGCCAACAGAGAAGGAGAGAAAAGAGCAAAGTTCTACGGACATAGGCTACATAGACTTATAGGCCCTCAATGGAACACCACCTTGCTATTTACAGCGTTGCAAATTTAGTCCCCTGTAGCAATAAGGTAGTCCTACAGCAGTGATGTCAAAGCAAGCGCATTTTTCTGACCTTGACGTCGTGCGCGGGCATTAAGCGCTAGGTATGCTAGGAGGAATAAGCAGTCTGTTGGATTAAGAAAACAGTGGTGCACAAACTTCAAACGGAACGTGAAATTCTATGTCGTTATTTTTATATGGCTTCTTTCTGTTTGTTATTTTCTATATTGTCTGTAAAACAAAAGTACTAACACCTATTTCTTACCCTAATATTGCAGTTATGTTTTAAACGTTAATAACATAATAAAGAGTAAAGAAGGAATATTCCCACAAATTCCATAGTAGTACAACTATACTGTACTAAATGGATGAAACACATAATTCATAAAGAAAGTGTTATCCCAAAGAAAGACACTGAATATGACATGATAAGTTGAAATTGATATTGATGGTATCTTTAGCCTTATAAAAGTAATCAAAACAATATTATAGTACAAAGTAAAGTTGTCTAGGTATATGTTTTAACTGTAACTAATATTACATAATAAAACTCTTATCGCATTATGCTTTTAAGGTGATATTGGTGCGCAACTTTCTGTTATCAGAGTATTAAATTATCTCGAAATCTGCTGAAGCTATAGAGCTGACCTTTTACCAACGCATAGGCACAAGTCTTTTGTTTGTGATGTAACAATATTTGCTTTGTTAATTCATTTCCTTACAAACATTTTCCATGCGAATATTTTCAAACATTTTCATACATTATCTTCAGTAATACGTATTTACGATATATTAGATTTACGAAAACATTGTTTTAGTACCTGTAAGGCTACTAAACAAACATACCTGAAAATTTCACTTTTCTGTAAAAAAGTTGAGACAGTATTCCTTTTGAATAAAAAAAAACAAACTTGTGAAAAATGAACATTAAAATTAAAACTTACATTCTTGTAATGCACTTATACTTCTCAGACAAATCTAAAAATTAACATGGATACAGTTTTAATAAGTTCTCTTCCCTTTATCCATTGAATCAGTGCTGGCCATCCCTGTACATAGCTCGACCAAGCGGCATATACTGGGTGTTCAGTTCAAAGTGTGTCATGGCTCGCTGTATGTCGTCATGTGGCTAGCCGATGAGCCTAGAGAATTCAATCTTCCTACACTTCCGCAAAGGCGAATTACCTAAGTGGCAGAGAAGTTGCCTAGCAAGTACGGCGTTCATTCTGAAGAGTACGTACCGATACATATGGTAACACCGGTAGTGGCAGGAATGTGAACTGTTTGGAAACACGTACTGAGGTGAGTTTTTTTTCTTAATATCGGGATATGGGGAGAGGGTTAAGACGATTACTTATGTATTTGTTGACATTAACCTGGACAGTCAACATGGACACGGAGCATTTGATTTGTATTGTGGAATGTTGCCGTACACAACCGATGATAACAAATACCCTGCGTACGACTTGCCCGCGCAAAACACAGTTCGAAAGAGGTTATGGTCGCACACAGACCGTACAGACCGCCATCTGTTGCTACGACGTTCAAGTTATACCGTACACGTTCTCAAGTTCAGATTGAACGCCTTGAATATAGACAACTTCTCTGACATAAAAGCTGAAACTCGCTACAAATCGCTGACTCACAACAGTGACGTCATGACATACTTTGAAATGAACACCCAGTACTACCTCTTTCGTCTGTCTCTTTCCTTTCCGCTGTAAAGCGCTCAGGCTCTCCTGGGCTCTAAAGCGCGCGCTTGCTCCTATGGGCAGTTGACATCTCTGTCCTACAGTCTACAGCAGGGGTCGGCAAACTTTTTTTTCCAATGGGCCAAATAGTAACTACAGTATCAGTCTCTGCGGATTAAGAGACAAACTCGAATGTATTAAGTCGGCGTAAAGCTCGGAGAGGTAAGATCTGGCGTATGACATCAGGACAGGCAATTTTTAATAGCACTGTTTTTCTTCATCTCTATTTTTAGTAGGTTATTTTACGACGTTTTATCAACATCTTAGGTTATTTAGTGTCTGAATGAGATGGTGATAATGCCAGTGAAATGAGTCCAGGTCCAGCACAGATAGTTACCCAGCATTTTCTCATAATGGATCGAGGGAAACCCCCGGAAAAACCTCAATCAGGTAATTTTCCCCAACCGGGAATCGAACCCGGGCCACCTGGTTTCGCGGCCAGACGCGCTAACCGTTACTCCACAGGTGTGGGCTCTTTATCTCTAGCCGTTCTTGTACATGTGCGACAGGTCTGATCTCTCCAACTGTACTTAAACAACCGCAAAAATAATTTTCACAAATTTATATTTCTTATAATCACGTTTTTCATTGGAAGTGTTTTATCGAGTCATTTGCTCTTCTCATATCATTTCTTAATACCCACGTAAATTATCTCTAATCCCTCAAATTAATTTTTGTTTCATTCGGAATCGGATATAATAAGAAGGTACCTGTAAAGAACAGTGTATAATTTTCACACAATTACTTCACTTATTTAAAGAGTTTTGAGTATATCATTTCTAGCGACACTACCATGAGAACGTCACAACCTGAGTAGACCATGAAAAACGTTGGTTCGGACTATGATATACCAAATGGTCTATGACAGTGGTTGCCATACACCACGAAATTGTGACGTAATAGAAATTCAACCCGCACATCACTATCGTAGGGAGAAGGGTGGAGTGGGTATCTCCTCAGGTAATGAAACGAATAACAGTGCAGAGACGGACTGTGACCAAAAAACAAAAACAATATAATATTCGTCTACTTAAACTACACACACTTTTTTCCTTTTATCCTTCTATTCATTATTTTTGTATTATTAATAAAATAATAGTACATTATGCAACGTGTCTATAATGAAGGTAATATAAGAAGCGAGTATGGATATTTATGAAACGAGCGCAAGCGAGTTTCATAATTTTCATACGAGCTTCTTAATTACCATTATAGGCGAGTTTCATACGACTTTTTATGCTCAACCATATTTCTAACTTGATATTATTAATTTTTTAGCAATGTCCAGTATGTTGTGAGATGTGCGCAGACGCGAAAGTATTGATTTTTTCCGAGGAACAGATGTTCACATTGACCTTGCTAGGCCATAAGAACCTACAGAAATAACATTGAAATTAAATTAGACATTGAAAAACGAGATGACAAATTGAATTTATTTGAATATTATTTACAATTAACGCTAATTATTATAGTAACAGAACATAACCTTCTGCGACAGTATTGGATTTCCAGCCTCCGTGACTTTTCGCTAATTCTCTTTCGATTGCATATCCGAGAATAATCGATACTTGCGGTTTTATAACGGTACAAGGCTGACCTGTCATTGGCTGAACAGTTGTAACCTGAGTCGTCATTGGCTGAAAGACCTGACCTTTAATGAGTAGGTGTACTTTAATGACATGCATTAAAGGTCTGCTACCAGGTGTATAATTACTACGTTTCGGCATGGTCGAGCATAAAATATATTTTTTTATTTGCCATAAAAAGAACGTGTACTTTACATCAGCAGATATTTGAAATTAGAAAAACGTACCAGGCTGGTCACGAAGTTGTAAATTACACTATATACTTTTAAGAAACGTCTTAGTATTTTACCCCGATTAAAACATAGAAGCCGATACATTTTATTGTTTGTTTATTAATGAAATATTCAAATTACACTACATACGTCGAAAAAAAATGTCGAAGTATTTTACCCCGATTAAGAAATAGAAGCCGATACTTTTTATTGTTAGTTTGGTAATTATAGGCCTGCATTGTTTTTTTTATACTTCATTTAAAACTTCACATCAAATTAAGTAGGCCTATCTCATATTTTTGCCATCTCTACAAAAGAAATATTTTTGCTCCCATGCTCCTTGAAATTAAGTTTTTACATATTATCTGTTTTCTGTTTTGGAAAAGACATCGAAACATATTATCCTACACATTGTAACATTGCATGCGTACGTCCGCTGCTGATAAATGTCTTGTCTTATATCGAAGTGAAGGCTGTAAACAGAGGGTGGGGATATGATGCCATGGTTACGCTTGAGTGGAGGCAGGGGCATGTGTCGCGACACAGCTTTTGGCGATCACTGGTCTAAGACATACGAAATCAATGACAACCCGCATGGAGTTGGACCATGTCGACGTATACTGCTTGCTGAAATATCTTATATTCAATTATTCTGTCGCTATCATTCACTTTTACCGTCACGAGTTTCAGAGTCGAACCGTGAATGATTACCGAAGGAGGATTCAAGTTTTTTTTTATAGTTATTGCTGTGGAACATTCTGGTTCATAAGATGTTTCATCGATTACTTGGGTTATAAGAATTATGATGAGTATAAAAGTATGGGTAGTATGTACTGGACTTTTTTTAGTAAATACTCTTGTTGGTAAGAATAAAAACATTTGAGTACCTACTCATTTTATATTACATACTCAAAACTTAGAAGCATAGTAGAATATGCTCAGGTATCATCTTGCACAGAATATATACCCATGTTTGGTAAGACTAGAACCTAGCATACTTTCATTTTTGTAAGTTCGTTTTTATGTTGTTTTGATTATGTTTTGTAGTAGGCTCACTTCTGAATATTATTTGTTAATTTATGTTCAGTTTAAAGTTAATTAAACGAAGACAGAATTCATTAACGATGTAGCGCCTCATTGAAACATATACAAAAAGATGTGAATATATGAATTTAAAAAATTTCAAAAGCCTTTAACATCTCACAAAATTGACTGCAGAATGGTTAAACATGTATTTGTTCCTCATAAAAAAAACATGACGTACAAAAATATGAATGGCTATCGAATTACAATGTTCCATTGTATTGTTAATTATAATTAATAAGTAGATATATATATATATATATATATATATATATATATGCTCCATAATAAAAATACTAACATACCTGTAATTCTATAAATGGATTGTAATCTCCATTTAACATATCGTTAATGACGGTTTCCCAATATTATTTTGTTTCCTGTTTTATTAACATCATTTTTCTGATTCACTTTCTTTTTCATGTTACTGATTGATCTATTTATGTATGTTTCTATGTATGTATGTATCTATTTATTTATTTTTTTACTTGGTTATTTAACGATGCTGTATTAACTAGGAGGTTATTTAGCGTCGAGGGGATTGGTGATAGCGAGATGGTATTTGGCGAGATGAGGCACAGTCTCCTCTCCTCCAATATATTCATCATGCCAGTTTCATTTATCATCCTTGGTGAGTTTCATGTTCCATTACTTACTTACTAACTTACTTATTGGCTTTTAAGGAACCCGGAGGTTCATTGCCGCCCTCACATAAGCCCGCCATCGGTCCCTATCCTGAGCAAGATTAATCCAGTCTCTATCATCATATCCCACCTCCCTCAATCCATTTTAATATTATCCTCCCATCTACGTCTCGGTCTCCCTAAAGGTCTTTTCCGCTCCAGCCTCCCAACTGACACTCTATATGCATTTCTGGATTCGCCCATACGTGCTACATGCCCTGCCCATCTCAAACGTCTAGATTTAATGTTCCTAATTATGTCAGGTGAAGAATACAATGCGTGCAGATCTGTGTTGTGTAACTTTCTCCATTCTCCTGTAACTTCATCCCTCTTAGCCCCAAATATTTTCCTAAGCACCTTATTCTCAAACATCTTTAATCTATGTTCCTCTCTCAAAGTGAGAGTCCAAGTTTCACAACCATAAAGAGCAACCGGTAATATAACTGTTTTATAAATTCTAACTTTCAGATTTTTTGACAGCAGACTGGATGATAAAAGCTTCTCAACCGAATAATAACAGGCATTTCCCATACTTATTCTGTGTTTAATTTCCTCCCGAGTATCATTTATATTGGATGTTTCATGTCCCATTATTGTGTTTAATTAAATTTATTACAATATAAAAAAATAAGACGCCCTGTAAATATTGAATAATTTAGGCCAGAGGCAGCATGCTCTTTTTAAAACTTTTACAGATTCCATTGATTATGAGAATTTCCTTACATATATGCTAGACTTACATTGTTATTGTTAATTTCTTGAATTACTTTTACCAATCTTGGGTCTTCGTCATATACGCACACTTTCGTCTTCGTGGAGTTGTATGTAAGGGGCGACGTCTTCCCATTTTAAGGCGAAACCCTAAGATGTCGTTGCCGCTTGGAGCAACTTACTTTGTGCATACCGCAGCGATTCTAAATTAAACTACATTTAGCTGGAAGCTCAGCCCGTGGCAATCAAAGACATTTACCAAGTACAGAGGTGAGTTGAATAAAGTGGTCGTCTACCTCGCTACAACTTCAGCTAAGTTCATAACTTATCTTTAATGACCAAGACTCGCTACAGAAGGGTCCCGCTTGAGGGCATTCGTACCTAACTTAATGGCGCTCTCTCCCCTTCTTTGACCTCGCAGTCCCTGCTCCTTACTTCCCTCGACAAGGGGAAACTCTGTAAGAATTCAGAACCCGTCGTCCGTCCTCTGAGAGTGCGTATCTACGTGCGTGCGTGTTCGCTTGGAACACATGGGCGACGCAACGTGACTCCAAGTCTGCAGCCATGTGTTCACTAATATATGACGTCAGGGACCCCTGGCGACAGCACCTGTCACACTGATACTACAGAACTGCGGCAGTTTGAACTATGTGATAACTTCCATTTCATTCTGTCTACTCACACTAGAAAGACTGAGGGGTCATTTTGGCCCCTTTTCCATATTTATGAGTACATTACTCCTATGCTACATGTCATATCCAATTGTGTCTAAGTAAAGATTAATTTCTGATTCTACAGAATATAGGCAAACACTCGTGATGCCCCACTTCGATTACTGTGATATTCTTTTTACTGACCTAAGCGTTACATCGGCGCAGAGACTACAACGTGTTCATAATATGTGCGTCCGTTTCGTCTGAAATATTCGCCGGGCTGATCACGTAACACCATCCCTCGAAATGTTGTCCTGGCTCCGTCTAGAAGATCGTAGGAAAATCTACTGTCTTTCCCTTCTCTTTCACATATTGCATTTCTCCACTCCTGTCTATCTTGCGTCTCGTTTTCAAGATTTATCCACCCATCATAACCTAGACACACGATCACAACACTCCCCAATTATTATCCATTCCCTCCCACCGAACATCCTCATATTCATCTTCTTTCACTGTGCCTGTTCCTCGACTTTGGAATTCCCTACCGAGTAATGTCAGGGACAGTCAGACATCAAACCAATTTAAGAATAGGCTAACGAAATATTTTTCTAACAGTTCTTGTTAATAATAATAGCTGTTTCAGGTTTCTCAATGTTTAATGGTTATATATATCACAGATAAATATCTAAATTATCTCATTATTATTATTATTATTATTATTATTATAACTATTTCTTACCAATGTTTATTATTGTCACATTAACATTACTTATCCAACTTTCATTATTTACTTTCATGTTGTTTTATGGTCTAGATATTAATGTAATAACTATGTAAGCAATTGTATTCAATTAGAATTAGAGTCTGGCTGGGCGGAAGAGAAGGCCTACTGGCCTTAGCTCTGCCAGATTAAATAAATAAATTATTATTATTAGTATTATTATTATTATTATTATTATTATTATTATTATCTGTTACGGTAACAATAGTTATTAGAGGAGAAAAATTTGCTCCGGCGCCGGGGATCGAACCCGGGTCGTTGGTTCTCCGTACCAAGCGCTCTAATCACTGACTGACGTTCTGATGGGGGTAGATAAAAAAGTTATTTTTTTTCTTCCACCATGTTAATAATGTCAAAAGAAGTGCTTATACAAATGTTGGCCACTCGACCGAAATTACGAGGACCATAAAAAATAAGTTAGCCAGGGCCGCTAACAGAAAAAAAAAACACAATTTCATAGGACAAATTTATTGGAGCGGACACAGCAATTGTTGAGCTATTTTTCAACATATTTTCCATCGGAATTGAGGCATTTCTCTTATCATGGGTTCGACAGAGAGAGGTGCAGACGCAGTCAAACGCTGGTTCCGATCTGAGGCGGCTGACTTCTACGACACAAAAATTGATCCTATGGTATGACAAATGTCTCAATTCCAGTGGGGGATATGTTGACAAATAGCGCAACAATTGCTGTATCTGTTTCAATAAATATTTCTATGCAATTGTGCTTTTTTTTCTATAAACGGCCCCAGGGAAAATCACTTTCTGGACGGCCTCGTAATTGCGGTCGAGTGGCCAAAATTTGTATAAGCACTTCTTTTGACATTATTAACATGGTGGAAGAAAAAAATTTAACTTTTTTATCGGCCCCCATCAGAACGTTTGCTTGTGAGCTACGCTGAAGTTCAATCCACAGCACCGGATCGAATCACCCTCCTCTAGTGTTTTTCCCTTTGTGGCCTTACTCCATGTTCGACATAATGTTGACATATTACATTAAGTCAACTGCCATTATACATACGAGGGCTATTCAGAAATCAACTTCCGATTGACTACAAAAAAAAAAAAAGCGCAAACAATGTTACAAACTATATATTGCCTGGAAAACGTTCCTGGTTAGTGACTATTTTTCAATATAGTCGCCATACAAATTCAAGCACTTCTCATAGCGTGGGACTAGCTTGCGAATTTCTTCACAAAAGGACACCGTCTCTGTATTTAGCCAGATTTCCACTCCGTCCATGAGCTCCTCCTTGTCAATGAAGCGCTGAGTGGCTAACCAGAGCATCTTGGGAAAGAGATGGTCGCTCGGCGCCAAGTCTGGACTGTATGGGGGATGTTCGAAAGTTTCCCATGTGTACTTGTCCAGTAAAGCCTCTGTGCGATCAGTAGTATGGGGCCTTGAATTGTCATGGAGAAGAATGACACCCTTGGAGAGCAATCCGCGTTTGTTTGTTTTGGATTGAAGAAATCGAATAACCGAACGGACCTCACAACTCGCGGAACGAATAATAATCGCGTCCATTATCAATAGCTGTTTCTCACAGACTACTGGACGGAAATGAGTTCGAGATGCATGGGAGCATTATTACGTCTTTACTCGTGGCTACTACGCAAGCGCCATCTTCCTGCAACGATCTAGCAATCCACAATCGACAATCGGAAGTAGATTTCTGAATAGCCCTCGTACAAGGAGCGCACTCAATTGAGTGAATTGATGGCCGGGATTCCACAGTATATTATGCACTATTGGGCGAAGAATCAAAGCAAAGATTAATTTTTGATCCTACAGAATATATCTGTTATGTTTTTTTTTAGTAGGTTATTTTACGACGCTTTATCAACATCTCAGGTTATTTAGCGTCTGAATGAAATGAAGGTGATAATGCCGGTGAAATGAGTCCGGGGTCCAGCACCGAAAGTTATCCAGCATTTACTCATATTGAGTTGAGGGAAAACCCTGGAAAAAACCTCAACCAGGTAACTTGCCCCGACCGGGAATCGAACCCGGGCCACCTGGTTTCGCGGCCAGACTCACTGACCGTTACTCCACAGGTGTGGATTCTGTTATGGTAACAATAGTAAAGTTATTAGAGGAGAAAAATGTCGAACATGGAGTCAGGCCACAAAGGAAAAAACACTAGAAGAGAGGGATTCGATCCGGTGCTGTGGATTGAACTTCGGCGTAGCTCAGTGGTTAGAGCGCTTGGTATGTAGAACCAAGGACCCGGGTTCGATCCCCGGCGCCGGAGGAAATTGTTTCTCCTCTAATAACTATTACATCCAATTGTGACTTTGACATTTCTTAATTTTATCGAGATATTGTTCACCTGAAATCTGGACGTTGAAACAACTTTTATAGAAGTACAAATATTAAAAAGAATACCTAGAAAGACTAAGGGTATCAAATTGATACCCGTCGATATTATGCTGAATTGTTATTGGCATCTGGCTGTTGTACAGCACAATAAATAATAAATAAATTAATACATAAATAAATAAATAAATAAATAAATAAATAAATAAATAAATAAATAATAGTAAAAGGTAAAGGTATCCCCGTCACACGCCATGAATGCACTTGGGCATGCAGTTAGAGCCACATGTTTTCCATAACCTCGGCAGTAGAATGAGGTGATGTGGTTGGCACCACGCTCTAACAGTCTTTTACCCCCGGTACTCAATTTTATAGGAGGCTGAGTGAACCTCGGGGCCGTTCTGGAAGCTTGGCAACGAGAAAATCCCGTCGCCACCTGGGATTGAACCCTGGACCTTTCAGTCCGTAGCCAGCTGCTCTACCAAGTGATGTACTTGGCCGCCATTAAATAATAGTAAATAAATAAATAAATTATTATTATTATTATTATTATTATTATTATTATTATTATTATTATTATTATTATTATTATTATTATTAAATCGCTCCGGTAAGGCCAGCAAATTGTACATAGCCAAAACAAAGCACGCTGAAGAACAAAGCCTTTCAATATATAGGATAGTAATGATCCTAACACAGACTGGTTGGTCATTATTACGTGCAATCTATATACCAAGACTGTCACCTTCTGAAATCCATACTAGTTTCATAATCACATCAATTAAGCCCCATAAAAGTGTACAAACAAAACCAGAGCGATGTAGATAAAATAAGCAATAACGGTTAGCTTTATTGGAGTGGATCTGAATCAACCTAATTACGAACATTATATAAAAAAAGAAGCTTTCAATAACCGGCATTCTCTGTCGAGTGCATTATGTAATTAAGTGCGAAATGCGATTAAATGGTCACTTCAACGACCAAATTAAACACGACCAAGAACCGAGCGCCGTGCTTTCAGGCGTAACTGCAGCGTCCGCCCAGCCAGCGTCGCTCTAATTCGAACTGGAGCGTCCCGATTTATACAGAGGAACGATTTGTTCGCTGTGGTACTCGGTTCGGTTCCTACTTCCGACGGGAGTCATTGAATCCCTCTCAACTGTGATATCTATGGGAACAAATATTCAAATATATTTGTAATACTTTGCAATACGTAATTATACATACACAGTGAGACATTTATGAAGTAAATCAAACATGTATTGAAACTAATCGATGATTACATAAACTTTAGAATTCGATTTATTTACACAATTGACGTTATAATCATTTCAAACTTGGAACTTACTTTAGAATGATCTTAAATACAATATAAACTTTAAAATATACAGTCCGTGTCCCTCTTTCCTCTTTAGCCTTGATAATAATACTAGGAAGTTGAAAAAACGTTAAATCACATTATATCATAAATGTCAATAAGTTTATTACGCACAACATATTTAACTTTATTTCAATCGGTAATTATGTTATGGAATTATAGGATGGGGTAGCTCATTTAAATCTAATTTTAATCCACTTTATTTATTACAGAAGAAAATAATTAAAATATGTCTTCATAAACCTATTGATTTTCCATCTCAGAATTTGTTTCTAGACTTTAATGTACTTAAAGTAAGACAAATTTATTATTATATTGTATTAATAAAATTCATACATAAAAATCGAAATACTTTTGAATTGTATTCTCATAGTTATGAAACAAAAGGTATGAATTCTTTAAGATTGTTTGAACCAAAATGCAACACTGTTACAGTACTTAATCATAGTAGTAATTTAGGCCCAAGAATATATAACAAATTTATATTTAAATATCCTAATCTTGTCAATTCTAATAGTTCTAGTATTAAATTTAAAAAGTTATGCATGGATTTTATAAAAATTGAAAAATTGTAAATTTAAATTTATATACTATAATTGCATAGTAGACATAAGACAAATTGTATTGTATACTTATTAATTTCAATTCAGGAATCCGACCCTGAGCACGAGTCCTCCTCTTTCAGGGGCGAGCTAAAGTTTTTTTCTGTATATATCATATGTTATGTTATAACTAGACTTCGTTGAATTGCCACACGCAGCATGCAATCAGGTTGCCGATGTACGGTAGTATAGAGGAGGTGAGCGGCCGCCCGCTCTCGTTGTATAAGCAGTTCATGTTAAGAGTTGTGACCGGTCCAAATAGATAGAGCAGCTACAGCTAATGTATACCTATGTAAGCACTTGTTTTTGCGTTATTGTGGTTGGAATAGCCAAAGCTTAACATTTGTTCAGTGCAGACAAGAATTCAATCAAGCATACCACAATGAGAGTGTTGCTGTTCCAAACAATTGCCCCTGGAATACCCTTGCCCCCGCAGCCAGTCTTGACCCGTTGGGGAACGTGGTTGGATGCTGTTAATTATTATCCAGAATATTACGGCAAAATAATGGAGGTAATTGATGCATTGGATAGCATAGATAGTTCCGCTGTTGCAGCTGTAAAATGATTGCCTTCTGAACAGCTATTGGAAGATATTCTGTTCATTGATTCTAATTGTAAAATCGTATCCAAAAGCATCATCCTGTCCACACCTGTGGAGTAACGGTTAGCGAGTCTGGCCGCGAAACCAGGTGGCCCGGGTTCGATTCCCGGTCGGGATAAGTTACCTGGTTGAGGTTTTTCCGGGGTTTTCCCTCAACCCAATATGAGCAAATGCTGGGTAACTCTCGGTGCTGACCCCAGTCTCATTTCACCGGCATTATCATCCTCATCTCATTCAGACGCTAAATAGCCTTAGATGTTGATAAAGCGTCGTAAAATAACCTACTAAAATAAAAAAGGCATCGTCCTATTAGAATCGTCTAAACTACAACTGTCAGAAGCCCTTAATATAGTGTATAAATTATCACAAACCGTTATCCAAAATAACAATTCACTAATTTCAGAAAAAGTGACATGTAAGTTGAGAAATATTATTGCTAAAAATTCTGCCTATTTACAACTTCGTGTTATAAATGTTGTATTATCAGGTCACGACAAGACGTCTGAAATTGATGTACTAAAAAGTAGTGACTTTCCGTTATTCAAATTGCACCTGTTACATCGTGTGATGTTGAACGTACATTTTCCCAATAAAAAAACTGTTTGAGTGACCATCGGAGGAGATTACTTTGCAGTCCCTCAAAATTTATGTACTGTAATTCTTCACAGCACATATTCAAGGATGATGTGAGTATATTACATTAAATTTTAAGAGTTGATATATCTCACTACAAAATAATTGTGTATTTATAAGTTTAGACATTTCCTACTTCAATGATCATTCATTATATTTCTTGAATGCAGAATACAGGTTTTATTGTAATTGAGTATACTTCTCAGTGTTTGCATCACAGGCATACAACATCCGTCGCACGTCCCCTTCTCATACAGTCCATACCGCGTGCGTAGTAAACCTTACGATTCTCGTGGCAATTCCACGAAGTCTAGTTATAATTATTAGCAAAATAATAAATAAATAAAATAAAAATATGTTTATGTAAAACATGTAATTACACTGTAATAATTTCGATGCTTTGTTATGGATAGTTTCAGAGAAAAGCTCGTAAGACTAGAAAAATTAAATTTATCGGACAACTGAAAAAAAGTTCATATTATATTTTTTTAAGTTATTGCTATGAAAAAATGTCACTTTGTTGACAAATGATATAAGTGTATTTCTACAGTATATATTTCTTTGAGGTACACTAGGACTGAATTTTTGGCCAAAATGATAAAAATAAATATTTGTTTTTTTACATAAATAATTATCTTATACAATTGTTTAACATTGTCCTATATTTACTACTTTTAAAGGTCAAGCGATCATTTTTAAAATGTCACACCCAAAAAATGCGTTTCCTCAAAACTAATGTTTTTGGTCAATAATAAAGTTCCTAGCGGAAACTTTGCATGAATACTCAGCATATTGCAATACAGAAAGCTGTGCATGGAATCAGCTCTTCACTGAAAACTTTTCACGATATGAATTTTTAACTTCTAAAAATTAAAGAAAATTAACAAGCAAAAATTAAAATTTGTAAAAAATTTTTTTATCTCATGAATCAATTCTCAAATTTATCATTTTCTTTATCATGAAAACATCAGGAATGTTTTGAAATTACGCATAATTTAATATATTAAAATACGTAAAAATTAGGCCTAATATGTAAGGAACTAATGAATGAAATTTGATGAAATTTGGTATATGGTTATTTAAAGGTACAGACACAACAAACTCGCCGAATTTGAAATAAATGAATAAAACACCTCAAAAGTTCAAAAGCTCAGTCCCATTGTCCCTTAAAATCAGAACATTAAAAATAACATATTGTGGCACCCGTCTGGAATATTCTGGTCGCGTCGGGGAATCGCGCTCGCATCTGGCGAGAAGGAAGGCGCGGGGAAACGGAAACACGAACCCCTGACGCTAGCCGAGGTACGGAGCAAGGGGGGGGGGAGAAAAGCTACTATGATTGGGCGGAAGTAAGGACGCATCGAGACGCGGATCTCTCTGGAAGATTCTGAAAACCGCGCGAATCGAAGATTCGAGAAGTTATGGTGTAATAAATAAAAGCGCTAGTGGCAAACAAGAAAACAATCAGTCTTGAGTCTTCAAGTCTACGAGTGAGGCTTCGAGCGAGCAAGGACGCCACCCTTCGAGAGCATCTGAAACACCGGGGTTCGACGTGCAGAGAATCGCAACGTGTTGTGGGCCGTAGCCGGAAGATCAGGGTTCGACGTGCAGTGAACTTGAGTGAGTCCGTAACTGTGGCAGTGTCCAGGCGAGCGCGACGCATCCGGAAGACCTGAGTTCGATGTGCAATGAACTTGAACAGTTAGCTAGAAGAACTAGCCAAGGCGAGCGAACTGTTAACTGAGAACTGATAGTTTTGTTCTGCACATAGTGCATTGTGAATATTAATTGAAATTAGGAGTACATTGTTGTTATTCTCAATAATACACGTCGTGTATTGCCATTGTCGTTGTATGGAGTGCAATAACGACTATTGTTTTGCTGTGTTGAGTGGAATACCCATTGCTGTAGGGCAGCCGTGTCGAAAATGTGATCGTGTGTGTGTGTGTAACCTGCAACGTGCATAGCACCTATGGAGGGAGGCGGGCACCCGAAGGGGAAGTGAAGCAACTGTCTGACTTATTAACGGATTTTCATTTTCCTTACATCAAGCACTTAAATATAATTTTATACAGTACAAGGCTACAAGCTAATGTTTAGTACGTGTAACGAAGGAAGAAATGAATAAGAAAACATAGGATACATTATCACAACCTATTAACTGTCTTCAGAATGTCTCTGCGACAGAGTTTCAAAATCAGGAATTATGTCACTTACTGCCAGTCGTAGGTGATTATGAAGGTATTTGTCTGTCAGTCGTGATCTAAATTTGGTTTTTACTGTTTTCAGTGTTGAAAATAATTTTTCACAAACGTAAGTTGTAGCGAACATGGCTTGAACAGAGCAAGCGAAAGAACGAAGCTTTGGATATTTATTTTTTGGCAAAGATTTGAAAAGTTTAACATTTGTCAAATCCTTACATCTAGATTTATTTCACATCAGGTTGTAAATCTGTGCGTTTAAATTGAAGATCTAACCGCATTATTCGTACATCTGCTGAAAAAGGATCGACGTACAGAGATAATAATAATAATAATAATAATAATAATAATAATAATAATAATAATAATAATAATAATAACACTTAACCTTTTAATGTTTTATGAGTACCATGTAGTATAATGCCGTTTTATGTTATACAACCGTTTTCCTCGTAATACTTGTGAACAAATCATATATTTAATATTCTCATCATATTGGCAGCAAAAACATGTGACCTCCCATCCTACTTGAAACTTTCGATTTTGTAGAGGTACATGATTTCGAGAGAGACATTGCGACGATACGCCACTCGAGGTCAGAGACAAATACAAATGGAACGGAGTTTGACTCCAGTGAGTGAGAGGGTGGGGGCTGTGGGAAGTAGGAAGCAAGAGAAATGCACAGCTATCATTGCGAGCCACAATGTGCTCGTGAGTCACATTTTCGCCACGGCTGTTGTAGGGTGAATTATTAAGAATAAAAATCACATTGTTGTCGGGTGAGTGGTGGTTAAAGTGTAAATAAAAGTTACAATATTTAACATGGTGCATGGCGGGGAGAGGAGGTACATTCTCCTCTTAAGAGGAATTCGAACAAACGCTCGAGGGCGTTCGCTACACCTTGACCACACCGGCGACCTGGGACGAAGAATAATCAAAATATGTTTTCAAAAGCGTGTTAGCTTTCTTGATGGAAGAAAGACGGCTCTGAAGCTGCTTCGCGATCGCGAGCTTCAACAGAGATGATGCCTCGCGGCGAGCATAGGCTCCATAGCAACACGTGACCCCTGGCAGCTTACGGAGGGCTGTCGTGTGGATTACTGGGCGGTCAGCCGGCAAGCTAACTCCGCGGCACGTACGAGGCTCATGGCGGTCTCCCCGGCTGGACAAATAGGTCACATCGCTTCAGTCCGTGCTGCCTTTCTTTTCTCATTAGCCAGAAATTTCTTACCTTCTTTAGGTTTTTACTTTGTAAGTAAAAGAAATATAGAAATTTGTATTGTTTTTCGAGGACTTCGGTAAAAGTGGCGGGGTACAAAGGTGTTCTCCTGAGAATAATTAAAAAAAATTAAATATCATTGGTATGGCATTTTCACATCGCTTTTTCCCTTTAGTTGACTTTATGCATATAATTTCATTTTATAACATCAGTAATTAGGTTATTGTATTGTATTATTAACATTCCATGGTATTCATATATTGCTTCACAGCTAGAATATGGAACAAGTCAAAAAACTTAATACTATTACAGTCTTAATTTATAGTCACAGTCTAGATGAAATACATACAGACGAGATTTACAATATAGTCTACTAGTACAACACAAAGTTTTAGTTTTAATTTCATGAAGTGTTATTGAATGTCATGAATTCACCTACAGAATAGAAGGCGTGAGAAATTAGGTACTTCTTTAATTTGGCCCTAAATAATCTTATGTTTTGAGTTTCATTTTTTATATCGATAGGAAGGCTATTAAAAATTGTTACTGCCATATAACGCACTCCTTTTTGATAACACGACAGACTTGCCGATGGAGTATGAAAGTCATTTTTTGACGTGTATTTATGCTATGAAATGTTGAATTAGTTACAAAGTTTTCACGATTACATACAAGGAAGATTATTAATGAAAAGATATATTGACAAGCCATGGGCATTATTTGTAGCTTTTGAAAATAGTCCTACACGATTCCCTAGATTTGGCGCTTACTATTATTCTAATTACTCTTTTTGTAATAGAAATATACTGTTACTATCTGTGAAATTTCCCCAGAATATTTTCCAAAACTCATTACCGAGTGGAAGTATGCAAAGTATATTGTTTTTAAGGTATTGATATTTACTATCTTTTGCATAGATCTAATAGCAAAACATGCTGAATTTAGTATGGGGGTAATTTCTTTAATATGATTTTTCCAATTTAACACATTATCGATTTTTAAGCCAAGAAATTTGGTTGTTGTTGTTTCTAATAGGGATCTATTGTTAATTATTGCGCTATAAATTTGCGAGGTTGAATTTGGACAGGATTTAAATTGAATTATGTTAGTTTTGTTACAATTTAATACCAATTTATTGACTGAGAACCAGTCACATATGTTGAAGAGAATTTCCTCTGTTGATTGGAATGTGTTGGAGTTATTGGCTGTAATTACTATACTTGTGTCATCTGCAAATATTATGGGATGACCTATATCTTTTATTGGGGGGGGGGGGTCAAGAGCATTTATAAACACTAGAAAAAGTAGGGGACCTAATATTGATCCTTGAGGAATTCCATTATTAATAGTTCCCCATGTCGATGCAGATTTCATAGTTTATTGATTTCAACTTTCTGTTTCCTATCTATGAGATATGAGTGAAACCAGGAAAATTTTTCATTTACTGTATATTGTAATTACAGCTAGGAAGTTCGTATCGTAATTCTGATGTTGAATAAACTTGGACTGTAACGCAACAGAATGCATAGTAGCACAGCACCACGAGACGTCAATTTTTTTTATCTTTACTTGGTTATTTAACGACGCTGTATCAACTACGTACGAGGTTATTTAATGTCGATGGGATTGGTGATAGCGAGATGAGGCCGAGGATTCGCCATAGATTACCTGACATTTGCCTTATGGTTGGGGAAAACCTCGGAAAAAAACCCAACCATGCAATCAGCCCAAGCGGGAATCGAACCCGCGCCCGAACGCAACTCCGGATCGGCAGGCAAGTGCCTTAGACGACTGAGACGAGACGTCAACAGAGCAGCAAAACAAACAAGTATTGACAACTGATAAATAAACTTGTCTTTCAACCAATATTTAACGAGAATAATCCGGGAAAAATAAACGTGTTACACACTCCATTTTGCATAATTATTTAATAACAGATTACTTTACTTTTTTGGAATCATTCATGATATTAACATTACATGAATAATACAATAATAACAGAATAGCTCACATTGTTCAAAACCTAAACTATTGACATAAATTAACAATATTCTTCAAACTATTCATGATTGTACACAACTCCACAGAATGATACTATGCGTTGTTTATGTGAACTGTGTATCGTCTGTAGCGAGCGGAAGCAGAGCGAGGCGCGCCGGTGACATCTATACTCCAGGCTGTACTCAACTGAAATCTACTGTTTTAATACGAACTTCCTACATATGGTTACAAACATGAGGATGTTCCCATACGGTTCTAATCGGTAAATTATACTCTATGTTTTGCTGCAATATTTCTTCTGCTGGCTGATGCATTACAGCTCATATATCCCAGGTTACACGGTTCTTTTTCCTCCACGTTGTCTAATTAACATTATATATAAATTTACGTTTTATCCGATGCAAGTCCGCTGTTTTGTCCAACAAAGCGGTCTTTATTTAATACTTACACATGATTAATGGATCCGAGCGCGTGGAGGTAAACAGTAGCCTGCAGGATGAGATACAGTGACGTAAGTCAGACTGTTTTTCTCTCGCATTTCATGCAGAATTCAAGTAAGCTGCTTATTACATATTTAATAATTACCATTCACTTAACAACCTAACATACAGGCAGGCACAAATAGGTAACCAATCTAATTTATACTAATAATAAATCTGTAGCCGAAATTTTTCTGGTAATTTTCGATTTTCCAAAAATAATTGGTCCTAACATATATATAATTAACCACCCTGAAACCGAAAATCGCATTTTTGAAATTTTTGTTTGTATGTCTGTCTGTATGTTTGTTACCTTTTCACGCGATAATGGCTGAACCGATTTATATGAAAATTGGAATATAAATTAAGTTCGTTGTAACTTAGATTTTAGGCTATATGGCATTCAAAATACTTTATTTAAAAGGGGGGTTGTAAGGGGGCCTGAATTAAATAAATCGAAATATCTCGCTTATTATTGATTTTTGTGAAAAATGTTACATAACAAAAGTGTCTTTAAACATGATTTCCGATAAGTTTTATTCTTTACAAAATTTTGATAGGACTGATATTTCATGAGATAAATGAGTTTTAAAATTAAAATAACGCCATCTAAGACGGTGCAATGAATTAAGAACAAATGACGTCGTCTATAAGGGGCCTTGGACAACAACAATCGAAACAGGGGCCTTGGACATCAACAATCGAAAGCTATTAAACATAGCCTACAGAGAATGTTTCTGTGTTTGTATGAAGTAGTATCAGAAGCTAAATTAACCGATTTGTATAATTAATTATTATTTCACCACTGGAAAGTGTAGTTTCTCTAGAGGGACATATTGCTATAATGTTATTACAAGAACGCCTGAGTAAATCGAGGACAGGTAAGATTAAAATAGCTTCTTATGCACAGAAAATTTGATAGGCTATTTTGTACATTCGTTTTCTATATTTCTTAAAGTAATATTTATGTACACTCATTTTAATCTCAGAAAATTAACGAACAACGAGAGTGTATTGATTTAGTATGCAGTAATAATACGTTAGCTTAGCAATCCATTATTTTATAATTCAAATTTTAACTATGCTCAATTGAATCGTGTTAAAATACATAAAATATATATATGTAATAAATGCAATGCAAAAAGAATTGGGTAATGAGCGAAGCAGATTATATTGCGCTGTTGTAAAAGTTGTTCCCTGGATCAAACGTCCTATTTTAATTATGTAATTACTTTATATTTATTTCTAACAGGTGCAGCGGAGCGCACGGGTACGGCTAGTACTAATAATAAAGCTGTAGCCCAAATTTTTGTGACTATTTAGTTTATATGACGTCATTCCATGTTGGACCAATGAAGTGTAATGAAATTTTGAATTCCAACCAATCACAGTCACACTTTGCGATAATTTTTGCAGCTAGATTTATCGCTTTCAATTTATCGCATGGTCGTTCTTTTGTTTAGTCTTTGTCGCCAAGTGTTTCCCCGTAAATTGATGATCATGAATACATTAAGATGCAACTACACGGTTAAACTTTTCTTTTAACTTAAAGCAATGGATGCAAGATTGATATTAATATTAATTAATATATTTACGCAGTGAAGACGACGTTCAAAACGGTGCACCATGTAGACACAAAATCTTCATGCATCTTAATTGAACGTACCTTTTAAACTTGATTCTTCCAATATTCTTCCCAGATTGCACGCATACGCGATTTCAATATTGAACTGTATAGATGCAGCTTTAGTTCCGTTACACACTACAGCGAGAATTCGTTTGTCGAGCTATAAAAAATGATTTCCTGTAGCACGAGTAACGGTCGAAATAAGACACAGCTGACATTGGTCCTGCTCCCACAGGTAACTTAACCTATAATTGTAGCCTGTAAAATTTGCATTTTGTGAATGAAATTAAACAATTAATAGAAAGTCAGATGTTCAAATTTATGTAACATCATCGCATATCAAACCCAAAGACCTTGTATAGTAATATATACAAGGTGTTTGATCAAACTGCCTTCCGTATGGCGTAATAAAATTCGTGTTTTAATTAGGCTTATCTATACAGAGATTGCTTCACTGTGTAGCAACATGCCTCGCTGTGAATACATATGCATTGGTATATAGCTGTCTCCACTGTTACTGTTAAATTAAATTATGATTTCAGCAGATAATGCGAATGTATTTATGTTATAATAATAAGAGAAAAGTGCAGTACATGTAATTAACATTTTAAAACCTGTATTTCGCTTTTCGCAATTGGCATTACTGAATAATAACATCGAATTTCTTTATTGTAGTAATCGATATTCATCTACGAGTATTTCAGCTTCACAATGTCTGAATAGTTAAGTATTCGTTAATCCTACAATTATTAACATTTTGTGATAGAATTTTAGGGATATATTATTTACATTTTTATTTTATTCACGAAATAGTCCTAATAAATGTCACGAGAGGTCCGAGATTTCCCAGATAAATCCACTCGCTTCGCTCGTGGATTTATCGGCAAATCTCGGACCTCTCGTGACATTACTACAGATGATTTTCGCTTTTATAAAAACTAATTGGTGTTGACATGCATAATGAACTGTCCTGAGATCGAAAATCGTATTTTTGAAATTTTTGTTTGTATATATGTCTGTGTGTTTGTTACCGTTTAACTCGATGACTGAACCGATTTTTCCATGAAAATTGGTATGCATAACAAGTTAGTTCCCACTTAGATTTTAGGCTATATGGCATTCAAAATACTTTCCTTAAAAGGGGGATTGCAAAGGGGCCTGAAGTAAGTAAATCGAAATAACATGCTTATTACTGACATTTTAGGAGAATGTTACATAACAAAAGTTGTTTTAAAACATGTTTCTACCAAGTTTTATTCTTTTCAAACTTTTTATAGGACTTGGAAAAGTAGAAAATAGGAAAGAGTGAAGAAAGCTGGGTTTGCAGTGAAAGATCTGCCCTTGGGCAGAACACAATGAATGAATTGCGTTATAAAGAAAATAATTTCAAATCATCCTTATTAGAAATTGGAGTAAGCAAAGCTGTATTCTTATTGTCTTATAAAACGTTTTAAATAAACTGTACAATGTGTTAAGTCTAGTGGTAACATTGAAGGCAATCATGCACTTCTATTTCTTTTAAATTAACACTTAATGACATTGTGCCAGTTTGTTCGTAAAGTTAATTAAATTTTAGACTGTGTGTGGGGAATATTGGAGAGCAAGATAATAAATTAGGTTCATTGCCAAAATATCAGCATTAAATTTTATATAAACTATGTAAGAATGTTATACACTTTTAGTGAGTTATTTTACGACGCTGTATCAACATCTCAGGTTATTTAGCGTCTGAATGAAGTGAAGGTGATAATACTTGTGAAATGAGTCCGGGGTCCAGCACCGATAGATGAGCATTTGCTCATAATGGGTTGAGAGAAAATCTCGGAAAAAACCTCAACCAGGTAACTTGCCCCGACCGGGATTCGAACCCGGGCCACTTGGTTTCTCGGCCAGACAAAGGTTGACTGAATTAATTCGTAATGTAGTTAATTTAGATTTCCTTTTATGCAAGAAAAATAAAAGAAATAAAGCCATATACATGATGAAAATGAAATCAAAACAATAATGACTTAAGAGAAAAACAATATCAACATAATGATTTAATATTACTGAAAGCTGATAAAGGAAAATGCAGTGTTTAAATGGTGCACAATATATAGGCAGACATAAAACTGAACACATTTTATGATGACAGTATTTCAGAATTCAAAACAAGATCCAACCACGAAATACAAAACAATAAAAAGAAACGTAATAAACCTTAGGTGATGTTATTAGAGAGATTTTTCCATTTGTTACTTGTTACAGTGAACTATAACGTCACGTGACCAAATACGATAGGTACAATAGCGGGTTTTTCCATAAAAATTCAGAGTCCGTCGATATCCATCCATGGACTCTGTAAAAGTAGTTTTTGCCCAGCCGTCTATCAGTGAACACGATAAAGACAAGAGAAATTGAAGAAAAGCATACATTTCGTATTTTGTATTCAATTTTGCATTTTATCGCGGATTAAAAAACTACATTAATTTACTTAAAATGCTTCTAAACATCAAATTACTTACTTTGGGTATATTTCGCATTTATCGTAGTTGCGAAAATCTACCACTTCTAATAATTATGCATGTTTATTCATACCATATTGCATCTAATATGCATAATGTGATAAACTAAGACTATTGCTGAACAAAATTGTTGTGAAGCTGCTTTGTTTTTGCTTTGTACGTTATATTAATTTTGTCTTTAAGGGGTTAGGTACAGCTTACAGCAGTAAAATTTTGAAAATATTCAACATTTTTTTCTCCATTACTATATCTTGTACAATAATAAAATTAGTATGTGTAAAACACTGTTCTTCTGCTATATGAAAAAAATACTTTTATAATTTAAAAAAATTATTTACTTTTTTTTTCAAAATTCAGTTCATTGTGCAGTGATGAAGCGTTTCCCACATAACTAAAAAACTATCCAATTTTCTTTGATAAATTGTTTGTGTGTATTTATGCATGTTATATCTACAATATAATGCAAGACCACTTCTCTACCTTTGATAGATTGTCTGATAAAAAATAAATTCATTTAAAAGAATGGTCAAATATCAGTATTTTCTTTAATACAAAATAAAAAATAAATATTATTTATTAAGGAATGTAGTTGGAAGATCATGATATTGTAAACAAGAGTTTCAGCAATAAAATAAAAAAGAGAGAACATGAAAAAGTTATCAAGTTTATGAGTTATGAGAGAAATGCTTCATCACTGCACAGTTAAACTGTGACCATTTTGTATTTTGAAAAAAAATATAAACAATTTTTTAAATCGCAAAAATACTTTTTTCATATAGCAGAAAGACAGTGTTTTACCCATACCAATTTTCATTATTTTACAAGATACAGTAATGGAGGAAAAAAAATATATTGAATATTTCCAAAGATTTTACTGCCGTAAGCTGTACCTAATCCCTAATGAGGAAAATATTAAATATTCAATTTTTTTATTTTATATTTTTACTTACTTTCGTTATCTTCACGATAACACAACTTATGGAGAAACGACGAGAATATAATCTACCAACTCTAATAGCTTTTATAGATTATGTAAAAGCTTTTGATAAAGTTAAAAGAAATTTGCTATGGGAAATAATGATTAAAAACGGTTTTCCTCAACATCTTATAAGAGTAATACAAAGTATGTATACAAATACAAAGTTTAAATTGGAGAAATCCATAGAAGAGGATAATTTAATAGAGATTAATTTAGGAGTACGACAGGGGTGTCCATTATCGCCTACCCTATTTAATATATATATTAATGACGCAGTTGTACGATGGCAGACTATGCTTAAAACACATTTTAAAATAAAAGGGAGAAACATTGATACACTGTTGTTTGCTGATGACCAGATCTTAATTGCAGATTCGGAAGATAATTTACAAAGAGCCATACATGAATTAAATAATATTACAAGTGAATATAATCTTCAAATCTCATATGAAAAAACGAAAATAATGGCTCTTAAAGGAAGAGATCTGTTAAGAGCAAAAATTTGCATAAATAATAAACCCATCCAACAACAAAGTGATTTTAATTATCTTGGTTACATTGTGTCATATACCGGCAATAGAGATGTGCAAAATAAATTAAACAAATTCCAAACACTATGTGGTACAATAAAAAGAACTTTTAAAAATTGTAATAGGGCAACACTGTTAAAACTTTACAAAGTAATGGCGATCCCAACCTTGCTTTATGGGTGTGAAAGTTGGGTCTTGACTATCTCACAACAGAAGAAAATAGAGGCTGCTGAGATGAAATTTTTGAGACAGGTGGCAGGTTATAGACTCATAGACAAAAAGAGAAATGAAGATATTAGAAAAGAATTGGAAATTCAGAGTCTAAATGAAACAATCATTGAATACAGACAAAGATGGCAAGATCATATACAAAGAATGGATGAAGATCGTATACCACAAATAATAAATAAGTATAAACCTGTAGGTAGAAGAAATGTCGGCAGGCCACGGATGAGATGGTCGGATCAGTTTTCTTGAAGACGGAACGAGCCACAAGGCTTATGCCGTGATGAAGATGATGATGATGACTTACTTTCGTTAATTTCCAGTGTCAGATTTCCGTCATAGTTTGATAAGACGATACATATGCTCTTTTACGGCTCCCAGTGAGAAAGATTTTTCGATTACAGCCACTTTTCTCCTGAATATCTTTCCACATATTCCATTTTTCATAGGGATTAGTTGCAATTACTTCACGTATTAACATTAGTCGTCATTAATGTTGAAACATAGCCCTTCCTGCTCCATTCTACTTCTGCTCACGATAAAGCTTCAAGATAAACGAATGGGATTGTCGTATCACCGTATTAAGATTTCTGGTAACGCATGCGTAAAACATCGATCATGTGACTTCTCCAACCAGGAGATCAACTGTGAAAGGAACGTGCTTACTATTGCCACAGTCTACTATATACAGTCGCGAAGCTCAATATGTAGTAAAAATGCAAACATGGGTAGTTGCCCACCACTAGGATCGCTACTATCGCCTCATCATCGCAGATCTCTCTCCTAGTAGACGACAAAATATGTTACACTTTTGTTGTGTTCTGTTGGAAAAATTAACACCTTCCTTCCATTATTGAAATATTAAATGTATAAAGTTAATTTATTATTTTAATGAAGTATATTAAATTCCACCATAAACTCGAAGATACCTGCAAGAAATAGGTTAATATTATTTTTGTTTGTGCAAAACGAACTGAAATTTACTACAATCGGTTCACTCATTCAAGATTATAGCGATAATTAACTATGAAACCAATAAATATTAATTTGCATTTCTGTTTACAACAATAATAATGGAAATATGAATTAATGGGACGTGTACCGGTACTTGTAATGTAGGCTTACGTAGTTAACAAAGTAGGATGAGGTTAAGCAATAATAATCGCACCAGAATTGGAAATAAAACGTGATCAATAAATTTTATTGTAACAGACTCTTTCTACATCTCTAGTAAAGTAACAAATAAAAATAACAACAAAATTAACAGCTATAATTAAAAACATATCCTTTGAAAAAAAAATTAGGCCTAAGCAATAATAATCCCACCAGAATTGAAAATAAAACGTGATCAATAAATTTCATTAAAACAAACTAAATTTTTCTACGTCTCTAGTAAAATATTATTATTCCAATTATTGTATTTTAGCCATTAACATTTTCATTACAACCAATAACGAACATTTCACAAGCATCAATGTGAAATATGCAACGAGCTAGCACTCGATGGAAATACGACACAGTCCAAAGTCGACCGTGGACAGTCTATTGTTTCTAGTTGCTAACAGCTTGGAGCGCTTTATCACGAGATTTGTAAAAAATCACCTCAAGCTTCGCGACTGTATATAGTAGACTGTGCTATTGCGTCATCTATTGGGGCGAAGTAGATATATAATATTATCCTTATAACGTCAGTTTAAAAACCATGCGCTCTCCTGCATTTTATTATTTCCTGTATGGAGAGATTAAAAGACCAGGAGATTAACAGTGATCTAATTTTGTAACTAGGGTAGTATAAACATGTGTGTAAAGTTGCCTCGTTTAATTATTAGGCAGCGGCATTCCTTTCAAGATTTATAGGTCTTTATTGCATGCACCGATAATAAAATGAAAATGCGACGTTGTCACGTCTTGTTTGTTGCTGCTATATATTAATATAACATGGATATGGGCTAGGCTTAATTGCTCAAAGCATGAGTTAATTTGAAGATTATTTATATTATTTAGATTATTTATTTTAAATTAATTATTTAAAGAACTGTAATATAATTAATTTTCACTGTGAACTAGAACAAGACACACTGCTAAAATTTGCAACTCTGGTTTATACACTCCGCGTGGAGTTATTGGAGCGGCCTTCAAAAGACTTGACGACGACAATGGACAGCGCGACATAATTAAAATTATTGAAACTACAAAGCTTCCTTCCATACACTCCGCGTGGAGTATTGGAGCGGCCTTCAAAAGACTTGACGACAATGGACAGCGCGACATAATTAAAATTATTGAAACTACAAAGCTTCCGTCCTCTTTGACACCGCTAGCCTACTAATTGAACGTGGCTACTTTATCAATGTTATTGTTTGTGCTGTGACAGCGAGCCAATAGAGATATGAGTACCCACTTGTGTGACCTTATGACATCTTATGACATCAACATTCATTCACAGCATTACTCCCTTTCGTCTCATCCGGCAGAGACTTTCTCGTGGTTGGAGCACAGTACAGTTTACCGTATACGAAAATCATTGTGTCAAAAGCTCTCTATTACCTCTTACGTGAAGACGAAAACAAAATTCTGACATTTAACGAGAGCATCATGGCTGTGATTGGTTAATTTTGCACACGTTCTTACACACGATTGGTGAATATCAGAAAACTGGCATATGAGTGAAATTGTCATCAGAACAACACTTGGCTGTTATCCTACAGCGTGTAGAGCCATCTAGCGGAAAACACTTTTGACTCGCCTGTCCGGCGCTTAACAAATCGACAGACCTTAAGTCCTTAAAGTAATTACCTCTCTTCAAAGTTGTAACCACAGACAGGTTCGGGTAGGAGAGGGGAGGTGATGGGAGGAAAGCAGCCGACATGTAGCTGCGTGATTTAACAGCGAATTATAACACGACAAAAACTAATTTAATGCCCTGACATATGAGCGGCACCGTCAGATTAGTGTTTCCTTCGCAAGATCGTCACGCCAGGCGTGGTCAACAGTAAAATACAAAATAAGCGATTTGCGCTTACCTTTTTCTAATCAGGCGGTTTCGGGTGTAAGGCAAGCAACTCAATTACAGTAACAGCTTCTATACGTGTAAACGCTGAAACACAATAAACCAGGAACGATAACCAGAACAAGAATGGCGAACGGAGGACGTGAACGTGAAGATTTTTTATTCAAAATAAACTGAAAATGGAAACGACTATGCATATCGATATGTAGGTCAATAACGATAATAAGAAAGACACTCTTTCAGCTTTCCCAATAACGGGACTGCCTCATTGGACAAAGCATAACACACAAGTGAAAACAAAAGAGAAATGTGGGGAACTAAGAAAAAAGGGAAATTAAGTACAGAAAGGATAATAGCATACATATAACAGCCCTAAACATAATAAACAAACGGATTAGACGTTCAAACAAAAGTTCTTCCTTTTTAGGAAACAAAGTACAGGTGGTATTTTAAAATGGCAAGTGATCCTCTACAGCAGTAAGAGAAACATCACGAATGAAGTTGTTGTTCAGCTGGAATTTCTTGCAGAAACTGACAAAGAGGCGAGGTATTGTGCCCCTAGCGCCAACCATTAGCCCAACTACTTCAGTGGAGGTGAGGTGATATTTATCCAAATAGTATGGAACTGTGGGCTCATAAATTCTGCATTTTTCTGCGTGGACTTCAGCGGGCTGTTGTTCCTGTGCCTCGAACCTGGCTGTCGGGTCGATAATGTAGGTGGATGTAGAGCCTGGTGGAATGGCAAGCATGTCAATTCGCCGACAGGGTCCCTCTTGAGAGATGCCATGGACTTCTTCGTGCACAGTGAGACCTTTCTTCCTCAAGGCTTCGGCAATCATGGACCTGATTCTGTGATGTCTAGAGTTCCGCAGTGTTTCGCTGAAAGGACAGGCACCCAAAACGTGGCCAAGAGTTTCAATCTCACTGACGCAACGACGACAGTGGTTTCCGTCTCGGGACCTTCCTGGTATAGCACGGAGCGGACAAACATTAGCTGTCAATTTAAGAGCTAGTCTCCATTCACTGTTAGTGAGGTGATCAGGTTGTCGGATCCATAAAGTCGATATTACGTCCTCCAACAGTAACAAATACAAATGACACTCGAGAGGAATTTAAATGCAGAATAAACATGGGAAATGTCTTATTATTCGGTTGAGAAGCTTTTGTCATCCAGTCTGCTCTCAAAAAATCTGAAAGTTAGAATTTATAAAACAGTTATATTAACTCACTTTCTTCCATTTTCCAGGAGAAGCAAATGAAGTTTTAAAATGATGTGTAAATCAGTGTATACAGATAGTAACAATAAGATTTTACATACGATTGGGAAGGTTTAGAGCTACAATGATAGTATTGAAAGAAAAAGAAACAATTTAAGACCATATTAACTAGCATAACTCAAAAGCATAAAAAATTGAGTTACAGTGTTAGTTTTTGGGAGGGTCGAGTTCAAGCTGTAAATCGTATGACACTGTTTCAACTGGTGTTGAAGAATTTATTATGACTATTACACTCTTACTACGTCATACTACTTTTGACCAATAAAACGGTACGAGAGGACGTATTTCAACCAATCATGGCTGCTTATCGCACAATTTTATAGCGTCCCTAGCATTTGTTTAATTTTATCGCGTCCCTAGCATTTGTTTCTTTGTTTGCCAACATTTGAAACTGCGCTGGTCTGGACGTCAAAAAAAATATATATATAAAATTACAAACCACTCCAGTCGATGCACAGCAGTTTCAAATATAACTCGCATTGGCATTCAAGAACAAGAATTAATAAAAATCACTGATCATACCTATGCATCTTCTGAAATCCTATTTACAAATAAATGAAGAGCACCATTCGGAAATCCTGAATAAGTTGAATACACCATGTAGGCCTAAATCAACGAGTTCCACTTCTATTACGCACACGTCCAATATAACATCAATTGAACCACCAACCACATTCAAATTTGAAAATTGTACATTCAATAATTATTCCTTTTAAAATTATTCATATTTATTTTTTATGTCATCGTCGTTAATTAAAACTTTTCTAACACTTGTGTATATTATTTAGGTTATGTTATAGCTTCTGCTATATGATATTATGGATAGTCACGTATCAGAGATTGTTTAATACTGATATTTATTGAAAATCATGTCAAGTGACGTTGATTACTGGGATCCGGATGATTGAAGTGGAATGCAAATGTTTTAATAAAAACGAAACTGAATCAACAAACCCTTCTTGACTAGTAACCGTCTACAGAGTTCAATGAAGATTCCATAGTTGGCCCAACTGCCATCTTGCGTAATGGTGCAATAATACATTTGAAGACAGGTTTATTTTCGTAAGTCAATTAATATTTTATTGTATTGGAGTACTTTGTTACTTATAATCTTTATATACTTTCTTCTAACCGTGTAATAGTCAATTAAATCCCACTCGAGTTTTGATTTTCTCTGGATAAATCTGCTCGTGTTCCACTCGCAGATTTATCGATAAAATCAAAACCTCTAGTGAGATTACTGTTGATAACTTTAAACGTATTTCCAATTAAGATAAGATCTTGGAACCTAGAATTAAATTAATTTTGAATTTCAATTAATATCTGCACATAATCGTTTAACATAGCTTCATCACGAGCACCTCCTATGAACACGTGTTCAGATCTCAGAAAGTATGTTTTGTAGGACAATTTTTTTCTCGTTTCGATGCATACTATCACTTCCTAAAATATTGGATACTTTTTCTTAACATCCTGTACACCTGTATGTGGGAAACAAGACGATCGCAAAGCATGTTTTATAGTACCATAAACAATTTGCAGTTTGAAATGTTGGCAAACAAAGAAACAAATGCTAGGAAAGCGATAAAAACAAACAAATGCTAGGGAAGTGATAAAACTGTAGCGATAAACAGCCATGATTGGTTGAAACACGTCCTTTTGTACCGTTTTATTGGTCAAAAGTAATATTACGTAGTAAAACTGTAATAGTCAATGTAAAATCTTAGGCCTGGTCGAGACGTGAACCTGGATCACCTATATGGAAGGCTGCAGCCACCGCAGGGGAATTTATGGTTTGAATCTAATGGTTTTTTGCTTAATCAAGAAAAGACTAACAACATAACTTTCACCCTAAATCGTGTAATAAAAAAGGACAACATACAAAACTATACCAAGTTTCTAGGACTTTTTATAGACTCCAGTTTAACATGGGAAAAACATATCGAATATATATGCACAAAATTATCAAGAGTTATATATTTATTAAAGAAATTAGTGACTTGTGTTTCTCAAAATTATTTTAAGATGTGCCTACTTTTCGTTCTTTCAGTCGATAATTAGGTATGTCTTAATTTTCTGGGGAAATGGTACCAAAATTGAGTGTGTCTTGATTTTGCAAAAGAAAGCAATTAGAATTCTAGAATTCTATGTCAATCAAACTATCTTGAACATTGTCGACCTCTTTTCAAACAATCACAGATATTAACTGTCATAAATGTATATATATACGACCTAGTCCTTTACACTCGACAAAATATAGACAATTACTCATTAATAGCCAATATACATGATCATGAAATTAGAAATAGTGAACAAATTAATATTCCATACTGTAGATTACATAAAACTATTACAAATTTTTCTGTCATGGAGATGAAATTATATAATAAGCTTCCCAGTCAATATTATAAGTTACCAACCAATAGTTTCAAAGCTAGATTTTAAAAATGGCTTTTAATTAATCCTTTCTACTCTGTAAATGAGTTTCTTAACATAAATTCATACGAATTTTTTCTAATAAATAAAGTTATTTAGATTAGTTGCAATTATTACATAAGAGTGAAGTCTTTCATTAATTTTAGAGTTTCAAAATGTTTTGTATTTTCATTCTAATTACTGTTTTCAATTATATGTGTATTTTCAAATGTATGTTTTTTTCTGTGACGAAGCCTATCACTGTATGTTTAATCTATACTAATAATAAATCTGTAGCCGAAATTTTTCTGGAAATTTTCGATTTTCCAAAAATAATTGGTCCTAACATATATAATTAACCACCCTGAAACCGAAAATCGCATTTTTGAAATTTTTGTTTGTATGTCTGTCTGTATGTTTGTTACCTATTCACGCGATAATGGCTGAACCGATTTATATCAAAATTGGAATATAAATTAAGTTCGTTGTAACTTAGATTTTAGGCTATATGGCATTCAAAATACTTTATTTAAAATGGGGGTTATAAGGGGGCCTGAATTAAATAAATCGAAATATCTCGCTTATTATTGATTTTTGTGAAAAATGTTACATAACAAAAGTGTCTTTAAAAATGATTTCCGATAAGTTTTATTCTTTACAAAATTTTGATAGGACTGATATTTCATGAGATAAATGAGTTTTAAAAGTAAAATAACGCCATCTAAGCTAACAAATGACTTCGTCTATAAGGGGCCTTGGACAACAACAATCGAAACAGGGGCCTTGGACATCAACAATCGAAAGCTATTAAACGTAGCCTACAGAGAATGTTTCTGTGTTTGTATGAAGTAATATCAGAAGCTAAATTAACCGATTTGTATAATTAATTATTATTTCACCACTGGAAAGTGTAGTTTCTCTAGATGGACATAATGCTATAATGTCATTGCAGTAACGTCTGAGTAAATCGAGGACAGGTAAGATTAAAATAGCTTCTTATGCACAGAAAATTTGATAGGTTATTTTGTACATTCGTTTTCTGTATTTCTTAAAATAATATTTATGTACACTCATTTTAATCTCAGAGAATTAACGAACAACGAGAGTGTATTGATTTAGTATGCAGTAATAGTACGTTAGCTTAGCAATCCATTATTTTATAATTCAAATTTTAACTATGCTCAATTGAATCGTGTTAAAATACATAAAATATATATGCAATAAATACAATGCAAAAAATGAGTAATGAGCAAAGTAGATTATCTTGCGCTGTTGTAAAAGTTGTTCTCTGGATCAAACGTCCTATTTTAATTATGTAATTACTTTGTATTTATTTCTAACAGGTGCAGCGGAGCGCACGGGTACGGCTAGTGGCTTAATAAATTGAATTGAATTGAATTGAATTGAATTGAATTGAATTGAATTGAATTGAATTGAATTGAATTGAATTGAATTAATAGATAATAGAAACTCGTTTATAACCGAAGTGAGTATCCTTATTCAGTGACGATTATTTACCAATGTATTTTCTTTATGATAACGGTGTAGGTATCAGAAAATGCGACCTGTGGTGAGGACTCGAAATGTTTGGGCAGAGAGCTTTCATGTGGCGAAGAGGGCCCAGAGCATAAATAAAAATGCAGGGAAGAGTGCTGCGTTGTGCTGGTGCGTGTGATGTGGTCTCCGGCGAGCGAGCTGCTTCTCTTTGTGACGCCACTATCTCCCCTCCATCTGACGGACCACACTTCTCTACAGAGAGCGACGCACGTGAAACAGGATCACTTTTTGTTCCATTCGACAATTATTAAATCGTCTGTGTATTTATTCGTTTGGGTCTATTGCACTTGTTTGTTCACTCCCGATGAAAGGTAGCTTTACTTCGGATAATTAAATGGTGTAATCATCTTCCTCTTGCGTGATAATCTGGTTTCAATTAACAATATGAAAATGGATGTTACATTTACCAGATTCAATTTGCGGGCATGTTATTCTCTTGGGACATAAGCCATTGGGAATTGAAGATGGCGACATATTACAATTAATACAAATTAAATTACTTATGTACATAATGCCACATTTTTATTTACCTTAAGGTCGCTTATTTAGTAAGTTACTGACCCTACGTTTAAGTACTCAATGCTTTATTTGAGTCGTTCAGAGCAAAAGTGGTGTAAGTCAAAATTGAGTAATGAGATTTAAAGTAAAAATTCTGTAAAATACAGCGCAAAATAGTAATTAATATGTCCTTCTTGCTATCCACTGACTACTAATAGTTTAAATAAATTGAATATTAATCGCTACTTTGCGCTGTATTTTACAGAATGTTTACTTTGATCCTCATTACCCATTTTTGACTTACACCACTTCTGCTCTGAACGGCTCATTTATACAGAGTGTTCAAAAAGTATGGAATATTCTTCGTAACTTCTTAAATTTTAATTTGAGTTGACTTCAGCATCTAACTCTGCTCCATCTTCAACATCATGAGTATTACTATAAAAGCACTATTGATGCTTCCCAATTAGTTCCCTTTTCCAATTATTGTTCTTAAATTACTTATTCGTTAATTTCAGATGTCTTAATCACCTCATCGACTCGAGTAACAAATTTCCATTGAACTTCAATTTCAACTACCATAAAATATGGCATCTTAAATTTTAACTTTTGGAGCAACAGTAACAAATATAATGACACTCGGGAGGAAATTAAAAGCAGAATAAATATTGGAAATGCCTGTTATTATTCGGTTGAGAAGCTTTTGTCATCTAGTCTTCTGTCAAAAAATCTGAAAGAATTTATAAAACAGTTATATTACCGGTTGTTCTGTATGGTTGTGAAACTTGGACTCTCACTTTGGGAGAGTGAACAGAGATTAAGGGTGTTTGAGAATAAGGTGCTTAGGAAAATATTTGGGGCTAAGAGGGATGAAGTTACAGGAGAATGGAGAAAGTTACACAACGCAGAGCTGCACGCATTGTATACTTCACCTGACATAATTAGGAACATAAAATCCAGACGTTTGAGATGGGCAGGACATGTAGCACGTATGGACGAATCCAGAAATGTATATAGTGTGTTAGTTGGGAGGCCGGATGGAAAAAGACCTTTGGGGAGGCCGAGACGTAGATGGGAAGATAATATTAAAATGGATTTGAGGGAGGTAGGATATGATGGTAGAGACTGGATTAATCTTGCTCAGGATAGGGACCAATGGCGGGCTTATGTGAGGGCGGCAATGAACCTACGGGTTCCTTAAAAGCCAGTAAGTAAGTAAGCATACATATATTTTACGTTTACATTTTACTAATTATTGTGACAGCCGGGATATGATCTCACGACCGGCAGAAGGAGGGCAAGGTCGGCGGCAAATGAAGTTGCGCGCGCATCTGCTTCCTGGGGCATATACTGTGGCGTAGAGAGGAGAGGAGAGACGGCGCGGACGTGATGAAGGGCGAGGGAGAAGTATAGCAGCTGGTGACTGAGGGGAGAAATCCAGAGAAGTCTGGATAGGCGGCATCTTCTGGACATCCGTAGAAATTTCCAGCATCGTACTTTCCCGAAACTATGGTTTAGTTATAAAAGAAGAAACGCAAGTGAGCTGAGCAGTTGTTGTTGTAGATTTGGACAGCAAGCCAGTTAGTCTTGTGTAGCAGTGAAGCCAGCTTCGAGACCGGAGTTCGACTTGAGTATGTCCGCAGCTGTGTGAGCATCCTGGCCAGTGGACTGTCGCCGGAAGTCCGGAGTTCGAGTGCAGTGGACCGCAGTTGGGGTACCTGAGTTCAAAGTTCAGTGGACTGTCTCTGAAGGTCTGGGGTTCGAGATACTGTGAACTTGAGTGACTGAGCTAGAAGAATTAGCCGAGGCAAACGAACTGTGAACTGAGAACTGACAGCTCTGTTTTGTAAATAGTGCTTTGTGAACATTAGTTAAGATTAACAGTTCAGTGTTGTTCTCAATAATCCCAGTAAATTGTCATTGTCGTCTGTGGAGTGCAACGAATACTGTGTTACTGTGTGGAGTGGCAATCCCATTCTTGAAGGAAGAGTTTAAACTAAATTATTGGAAGTGACTATTGTTGAAACAATAAAATTTCATTGTTGTTTTGAAATTAACAATCCAAAGATTATATATGCATATGTATCACTTGAATACATGTCATCATTGATTTTTTAAGTTGTTTTTAAATATTCTAACACATGATAGTGTTTTCTTACTGTTTTACTCATTATGTATGTACTTTATATATTTTGTGTTTCACTTGTGTTCAACTTGTCTAATATATTGTTTCCACCTGATGATGATTTCTTGTAAAATCGAAAATATTCATGGATATTACCAAGAATTGTAATGTGACCACTGTAAAAAAAAACTTGTTTTTGTACCAATCTGATAAGTTGTTGAATGAAATCGTAATATAATAATTTTTCATATGATATATTATTCAACTTATCTGAACTTAAACCTCAACATGACTTTTAAATTTAAAAAAAAAAAGCTTTATACAAAGGCTGTTGGAGATAATTCAATACAGTATTATACCAGTGTTCGAAAACGTTATTCAGGCGTACAGGGTGTGACAGCAAACTTTATTTTTTTTAATGGCACCCTATATTAAAATTTACATATTCCGGAATCCGGATCTCCATTGCATTTTCGGTATGAATGTGGAGAAATTTTATCCATTCACCCGTTTCATGTCTTCTAACTATTTATTAAACTTGTTTCGTGGATTTCAAACATGAGACAAACAAGTATGTAAAATCATGTTGAGCAGGCCATAAAACTAAACAAAACACTATCACTAACAAAACTTGACAACGGATGCTCAAAATGGGAACCATTCACAGCCAAACAATGTCCCAGTCTATCACGAAAACTGTTATTAGCCCTACTTACTTACTGGCTTTTAGACAACCCGGAGGTTCATTGCCGCCCTCACATAAGCCCGCCATCGGTCCCTATCCTGAGCAAGAATAATCCAGCCTCTACCATCATATCCCACTGCCTTCAAATTCATTTTAATATTATCCTCCCATCTACGTCTCGGCCTCCTGAGACTGGTTCTTAAAAACATGTAAATATGACTTTTGTAACATGTTCACGTTATTATTTAATATGATTTTTTTTATTTTAGTAGGTTATTTTACGATGCTTTATCAACAGCTTAGGTTATTTAGCGTCTGAATGAGATGAAGGTGATAATGCCGGTGAAATGAGTCCAGGGTCCAGCACCGAAACTTACCCAGCATTTGCTCATATTGAGTTGAGGGAAAACCCTGGAAAAAACCTCAATCAGGTAACTTTCCCCGACCGGGAATCGAACCCAGGCCACCTGGTTTCGCGGCTAGACGCGCTAACCGTTACTCCACAGGTGTGGACTATTTAATATGAAATGATTTTTAATTATTCTTATATTTTTTTACAACATTAATAAGAATATTACACTAAAAGAGTGAAACTGCAGTTTATATGGTATTCCACAGCCTTCCTTATTATTCATAAATGCTGTCATCGTTACAATCGATATATACGGCCAGTTACGTTTCATATTGTATTGACAAAAAACATACCAATTGTATTATAAATATAAAATTTTATTATAAATGCAGATACAAAACTGAAAATTGAATTTAATTGAAACATTTAACTACACATTTCTCCTTTGCATAGAATGAAAACTCTACAAAATTCAGGCCAGTTCAGATGTGTTTGTATAATTATTTCATACATACAGCAAAATCCTCGTAACACGATATCACAGTGTAGTATATACAGTCACGAAGCTCGAGTTGATGAGGGTGCTAGGAACAAAAAACTATTCACGTACTATTTCGCATTGTCTGTGATGAGGCGATAGTAGCGATCCTAGTGGTTAGCAACTATCTATGGATGCATATTTCCTACATATTGAGCTTCGTGACTGTACATACCGTAGAAGATCAAAATTTTGCAATTTTTTAATGATATTGAGGTTATGCAATGGAGCGAAGTTCCTCAGAAAATAGCATTTTGTCGTCATATCCTTCACTTATGAAGGCACGTTACAAAAATTGAATTACAATCTATAAAAAACTGTTTTTTTATTTGACTTGTGAACGAAGTTACCTGCTTAAATAGGGTAAAGTCGATCACCATTGAATTTTTAGTTTCAGATCGATTTTAAAATATTGCGGAGTAAAGTCGATCACTGTTTATGTTTTTAAAAAACAAATTAAGTGTATTACATATATTTTATTTGTTATAAGGGGTGTAAAAGCAATAATAATATTCAATATATGCCTATAGCATTATATAGTGTATCTTTTGTTACTGTGATCATACTATTCGATACAATTAGGCCTATAGGTCTCCACTGTACAATCGTGACTATGATTGCCAACTTATAAAACATAAAAACACATTTCAATACTTCACATACCGACAAAAAAAAAGATTTAAGAATTCAAAATTTACATTGAAATACCACCCTTCAATTATAATCTAAAATGCAATTCAACATTGCTTAGGTTTATATCAGATGTTATTTTAAATCTTCCCCTCCTCATGTCACTTTAGAAACTGCGTTGTTCCCATAGTCAGGTACAGAGGGGCAGTGCTGCTCTTACGCAAGAAATTCACCACAATTTCGTCTTCCTCTTTCCCCACTATCCCATCAATATAAGCTATACTATGACACTTTTCTGTTCATAAGTGTTAGTTGGAGGTATTTCGGTGAACAATTTATTCTTTCTGCTGGTCCTATCTGTTTCGAGTAGGTCGATGGCATGATCAACTTAACCCTACAAAGGTACAAGTTTTCTTAAAATAATAAGTTTCAAAACTAACACTATTTACTAACTGCAAAACTATTATTTCAGGATGCAATCTCAACGAAAAGTACTTACGTATACTTCCTGTCTCCTTTCACTGCTGACTATAATTTAGAGTTTGTAGACTTTGTTTTCATTTAAGAGAAAAAGTTGAAAATAACAATTTTCACTTCAACGGTAATTACACAGTGTTCCCATTGTTGGCATTCGCAGGCTTTTTGTTGTCCCTTTCGCTTACATTTACAATGTAAGGCAATGAAGTCAGCATAACAAAATTTTAACAAGTAACTGAGAAAATATATAATTTTCAATAAAAATTGCAAATGATCGATTTTACACCCACTGATTGACTTTACCCACTTCTGCGGTACTGGACTGTGATAATATTTCAAATGGATAGCGGTTTCGACTCGGGCATTTCTTCTGCAGCCCGGTGTAAATTATATCATCCGCTAATAGTTTATATTTTCAATTTAAGTGTCACCTCCATCTAACCTGCAATAGTGACCTCTGGTGCCTAAAGAAGAAACGATACGATAATCACCTAGCGAAACAAGCCGCAGAAACCGTGAGACTTACGGCCCCACATATCTCCCTGCAAGCATCGTGTAAACGCTTTATAATAGCCGAACCCAGTAACCGAGAAGTTGAGGTTGAACCGGGAACTTCGGGTTCACTGGTAAACAAAGTCAGCTCCAGACACCGAGATGAGTGTTACCACGCAGTATTCGTTAGCTCATTGTAAGAGCTGCTTAGCAAGTTAATGTCTGCTGTATTGCTATCTGGAGAGCAACCTACAAACCTACCATCCCGAATAATTGGATGCTTGAAATAATTATGGAATTAGTTACCAGAAGCCGAGAAGTAGCGGGTGATTGATTGCCCCGCAGTCGGGATGATTGATTGAAACGCTGATCGCCATGCAGTTTCACCTGTTCACAGACAAAGCTCACTTCCGTTCAAATGTCAGTGGAAAGCTTAAAGGCTGGTTCACAATAAACCAGGAACGGAAATGTTTTTAAAATAAATGTATTTAAATATGAGCATTCACAATTAACGAGAAGCTTGCCGGAACCTGGGAACGGGAACGGAGAGTTGATCAAGTTTTAAGGCTGGTTCACAATAAACCGGAAACGAGAATCGGAACGAAAACGAAAACGGTAAAATTGTTAAAATGTGTACATTTAAATGTGAGCATTCACAATTAACGAGACGCTTGCCGGAACCTGGGAACGGGAACGGAGAGTTGATCAAGTTTTAAGGCTGGTTCACAATAAACCGGAAACGAGAATCGGAACGAAAACGAAAACGGTAAAATTGTTAAAATGTGTACATTTAAATGTGAGCATTCACAATTAACGAGAAGCTTGCCGGAGCCCGGGATCGGGAACTGAGAGTTAATCAAGTTTTAAGGCTGGTTCACAATAAACCGGAAACGAGAATCGGAACGAAAACGAAAACGGTAAAATTGTTAAAATGTGTACATTTAAATGTGAGCATTCACAATTAACGAGAAGCTTGCCGGAGCCCGGGATCGGGAACTGAGAGTTGATCAAGTTTTAAGGCTGGTTCACAATAAACCGGAAACGAGAATCGGAACAAAAACGGTAAAATTGTTAAAATGTGTACATTTAAATGTGAGCATTCACAATTAACGAAAAGCTTGCCGGAGCCCGGGATCGGGAACGGAGAGTTGGTCAAGTTTCAACTTTGGCGTTCACATTTTCGATCACAGCCCACTAGATTCAATCTATTGCCATCTAAAAGCTATTTTGTCGTCGTATATTTTGTAGCAAGAAGACCGTGACATAACCTATGCATATTTTGTTCTGAGCTGTGCATCATGGAGCAAGTTTTATTTGGTGAGATTCTAATATTGAGTGTTGAGGAAAATCCTCACGTTTACGATAAGCGGCTCGCCTCGTGTAAAGATGAGAAAATGAAGGAGAATACGTGGCTTTCAATAGCTGCGTCTTGGAACACCGATCGTAAGTGAATCATATTTTATTACTGTATTGGTTGTATTACAGACTACATATTCATGCTTCAATTCAATAACTACTGTTGTGTTCATTTTTGTTCTATTACAAATGTTTCTTCTCTAGTTATTTTACGTTATGGTAGACTTAAAATAGGTTATGATAATAAAGATGTATGGGCATATTTATAGTACCGTACCTAATGAAATGTTTCAGTTGAAATTTCGAAGTTGGTTAACCTGTATTTATGTTGGCTGCCTTGTACTCATGAGAGAATGCCATTGGTCAATTATACAAAAATAACATCAGAATGCATAATATCGACTTTACAGATCGTTATTGACATACATATCGATATGCATAGTCGTCTACGTTCTCGGTTTATTGCGAATCAAAAATTTTCATTTTTACTTCCTCTGCTTCCTGTTTTCATTCCGGTTCTCGTTCCCGGTTTATTGTGAACCAGCCTTTAATTTTGCCGTTCTCGTTTCCGATCACAATTTTACTAGATTTATTCCGTTGTCATTAAAAAGCTATTTGAACGTCGTATATTTTGTAGCAAGGAGACCGTGACATTATATTATCTTATCCATTCATTACTTTAACCCTAGATCATAATATATACCCAGATTGCTCTGCGTTATAGGCTTTGACGATAACAACTTTTGTCAGGTTTACTATGCTGCCATCTAGTTGTTACATAAGGAGTCACGTCATAACTCCCATTCCAACTGCATTGGCGACTGTACTGCCATCTCGTGTTCGTTTACGGCGGACGGGTGGCGATCCTGGCGGTTGTTCTCTTCAAAGTGCGACCGATTTTAACATAGGAATGAGCACTCTATATGTGATCTGGGCTTTAACTAACGCAGAAATTCAGAAGAATCCCTTTTCATATATGCTACGTATATACAGTACGTGACCAAACTACCACGTGAATTGAAGTTGGTTAAACTGTGTTTATATTAGCTGACTTGTACCCATGAAAGAATGTCATTGATCAAGTAGGGATACCACAAATAACACCTTAATGCGTAATATTGACTTTACATATCGCTATTGACATACCTATCGATATGCATAGCCGTTTTCGTTCTCCGTTTATTGTGAATCAAAAATCTTCACGTTCATGTCCTTCGTTTTCAGTTCTCGTTCTAGTTCTCGTTCCCGGTTTATTGTGGACCAGCCTTAAGGAGAGATGATGGTTAAATTTTAATTTTTTGTTCTAATTCATGCACAGTTTTCATAGAAATATAATTGCTGCAACAACATAAATTCGTTGTGGATGAGTTTTTCACACCAACACTTGTTCCATTGCATAATTTTGGTGGGTCAATATTTCGCGAAAATATTATTAGTGATTCAATATTAATTATGATGTGCAATCCTTTGTGGTTTCAAAGAATTCAAGAGTTCAGCTTGATAAATCACAGCCTGCTGACCAACTACAACTGTATCGAGAACCTCATAATATAGTCCTGGATTGTGTAATAGCTAGGTACCGTACTTATTCCATGAATTTTCTAGATTTTGTATTTCATAATGTGTCAGCAATGTCAGTTAATTTTGTGTTATTTTTTCCCACGGCCCCTTGAAAGTCAATGTTGAACAGAAATGAACAATTGACTATCGAAGAGGCTATTTTAAAATATACATGTATGTTTGTTTGTATTTATATTCATTTTTTTAATAATCTAACGTCCATTTGTCTAATTTTAATGTAGCCTAATTATGTTTTCCTCCTGGTTATGAAGGCTATATGTGCAAACCTTTGCAAATATCGGTCAAAGCGTTTAGATTTGTATAGAGAACATACATGCATACGTGCATTGCATGCATTACATACACATATGCATTAAATTACATACATATATACATAGTCACCCTGGGTGGCGCAGCTGGTATAGTGCGGGCCTTCTGTGCCCGAGGTTGCGGGTTCAATCCCGGCCCAAGTCGATGGCATTTAACTGTGCTTAAATGCGACAGGCTCGTGTCAGTAGATTTAGTGACATGTAAAAGAACTCCTGCGGGACAAAATTCCGGCACACCGGCGACGCTGATATAACCTCGGCAGTTGCGAGCGTCGTTAAATACAATATAATATACACTATACGCTTTCACTTTTATACACAATGTGAAGGATATTAACGCGCGAACTTTCACTTTTACATAGATTGTAAACGAAATAAACTGCAAAAAAAAAAAAATACTGGTGGTACAGCTTGTCCAAGTCAAGTCTGCGAGTGGGGATATCGGGATGGAATGTAGAGGCAAAACACAGTTGTCACATAGGTCACTTGACGCTCAGATTTCAACGTGTGCACAGCGTTTAAAATACACTACGGAGCGCACGCATTTTTTGTCCTTGTCTTCAGATAAAGATAACAGTTATGCTGTCTCCCAGCCTCTCCCCTCATGCAACTTTCTCCATGCTTGCCAATTAGAACTCCAAACCTCACTGTCAAGCAGAAGCAGAAGTACAGTCTATTTCAAAGCGTCTTAAATTGTTACCGCTCTATGAACTGAAGCACAGTAGGAAAACTTTGCTGTCATATGAGACTGTACTGGTCTCCTCTCGTTACCGCCTCCTTTCACTACAGAACTGCCTCCAACGTCCCCTCTCGGCTCGCAGACTTAACTTGGTCGAGATGTAGAGCATAAATAATTGAAGACAAAAGTCAAGCAATATTTTCCTGTAACTCTCAAGACAAAATATGTTTTGTGAGTATAACGTTTTTGAAAAGGAGAATAGACGTCATTTACTCTGTCCGATACATACGCTGAAGCAGTCGTTTGTTATTCTGTTATGTCTTTGTTGTATATCGGTGTATGTTGGGATCAAGGTCATTGGCAATAACATTTACGTTCAGTCGAAATGTAAACAAATAATTATACTACTATCAATCTTGAAAACATGGTATTTTACAAATTAAAAATGAAATTATAAGAAAAAATTAAATTTCACTAGTTATTTTGTTCAGTATACCGATGTGCACTGTCTATACAATTTTGACAGTTCATATCGTTTACATCCTGTAGACCTATATTAGATTATTTTATAGCCTACTGGAGAAACATTTAGCTCTTATTTTTAAGTGAGACTTCTCGAGCGAATGGAGGTAATTCTATTTGCACAGTTAACTCAAAACTGTATTACTGAAAGCATTATCTTAAAATTTAAAGTAAAAATATCAAAGATTTGAATATGATGATATTGTGATTTAATAACTGAATCCATTATGGCGCAAAAACTCGAAAATTTCTCGCCACATTAGCTACCAATCTACTCTGTTCCTGTATTCGGAAACATGGTTACATTACTAATGTGTTTTAGATTACTTATTTTCAAATGCATATATACTATTTTTATGTTTGTTGTTTAACAAACAGTCCGGAGACAGGTTTTAATCTGGTGACAGTAAATATAGCTAATGAAATAAACAAATCTCGTGATGGAGATGCCTTCATTTCTGTCAACAATTAAGACAGCACAGATTGTACGCATATATATGACAGTTCATCAGTAAACGTACATGTATGCGTTGAGATCCCCATGAGTATAGGATTTAATGTATTTAACTTACAACCACATTTTTCACCTGATAAGGACGCAAATTAAAAACATTAAGTGCCATAATATTATGATATCCCTTAGTTTACGCGATACATCACTATTTCTAGTATGTAATTTGTAGCTCATTTTTTTTAGTAAACTATCCAAAGATAGGTTTACACACGGTTCACCATGTATGTATTAACATGCCCTTTAAAATTCACAACCATACGCTAAATGTTTCTAAAGAAAGAACTCTATCACAAAATGAAAAATGTAACTTTCGGAGAGAAAGAAGTCAAAACTAATTTCTACCTTACAATGTAAAAGATAACCATTTATTTCATTTCATTTAGTGTTCTGCCCAAGGGCAGGTCTTTCACTGCAAACCCAGCATTCCCCAAACTTCTCTATTTTCTGTCTTCCTCTGTCTCCTCATATGATTCACATATCTTAATGTCGTCTATCATCTGATATCTTCTTCTGCCTCGAACTCTTCTCCCGTTCACCATTCCTTCCAGTGCATCCTTAAGTAGACAGTTTCTTCTCAGCCAGTGACCCAATTAATTTCTTTTTCTCTTCCTCATCAGTTTCAGCATCCTTTCTTCACCCACTATTTCCAACACAGCTTCATTTCCTATTCTGTCTGTCCACTTCACACGTTCCATTCTTCTCCATATCTACATTTTAAATGCTTCTAGTCGCTTCTCTTCATTTCGTCGTAATGTCCATGTTTCTACCCCATACAATGCCACACTCCATACAAAGGACTTCACTAGTATCTTCCTTAGTTCTTTCTCCAGAGGTCCGCAAAAGGTGCTTATTTTTCTATTAAAAGCTTCTTTGACCATTGCTATTCTCCTTTTGACTTCCTGGTAGCAGCTCATGTTACTGCTTATAGTACACCCCAAGTATTTGAAGCTGTCCACTTGCTCTACTGCCTCATTTAGAATTCGCAAGTTTACCTTCCTTATTTTTCTTCCTATGACTATGGTCTTTGTCTTATTTGTATTTATCTTCATCCCATTCTGCTCACAGCTGATATTTAGCTCCTGTAGCATATTCCTTAATATCATCTCCTCTTCTGCTAAAAAAGCCATATCAGCAAATCTTATGCACTTTATTATTCTTCCTCCTACTATCACTCCTCCCATATTGTGAAAACAGTTCTTCACTTAATCCTCCAAGTAGTACTTTGCTTGATTGTAATCTAAATGTTGTCTAGTTTCGATGCAAATAGTGGTTATCCTTGTTCCTTTAGGTCTAAATAATCTATCTTTTATAATGCATATCGTTGTTGAATTATTGTGTTTAATTAAGATGTGTGTATATGGAAGAATTGTATATGTCTCGGTAATATGTGGGATGTTGATGGTTTGAAGTAATGTGGGAGTATTGATGGTTTGAAGTAATGTGGGAGTGTTGATGGTTTGAAGTAGAGCAAGCAAAGTACTCTATATGAATGATAATTTATACGCACATCACAATCAACCTACAACATCGATTACTGCAAACTTCGGTATGATACACAGTTCTCCAAGACGTGTCATTTTCGAAACATTGAATAACTATAACCCAAGATTTTATCCATTTATTCATTTTAACATGATCATAATTTGCATAACATTATTTGATAAAATGTATTATAATGTAACATGAGTTATATGTACACACAATTCCAATTTAATCATATTTGAATTTACACTACATTGAAATTCATCATTTTATCTTATTTCTTCTTATTTCTTGTTACAATTAGTATACATATAACTCATGAAATTTTATCACCATGTATTACACACTGTTCGTATTTGCTTTTTATAAATCTAATTTAATCTAAGTTCAGATCACATAATTTTAATATATCTGATGATGCCCCACAAGGCGAAAACGTTTATATACCTTATATTCATGTAGCAAATAAACATTTGCAGATACTGGGTGTTCAGTTCAAAATGTGTCTTGGCTCGCTGTATGCCGTCATGTGGCTAGCTGATGAGCCTAGAGAATTCAATCTTCCTACACTTCCGCAGCTCAGGTGTATAATCTAAGAGGCAGAGAAGTTGGCTAGCAAGTACGGCGTTCATTCTGAAGAGTACGTGCCGATACGTACGGTAACGCCGGTAGTGGCAGGAATGTGAACTGTTTGGAAAAACGTACTGTCGGGATATGGGGAGAGGGTTAAGACGATTACTTACGTATTTGTTGTTGACATTAACTTCGACGGTCAACATGGACACGGATCATTTGATTTGTGTTGTGGAATGTTACCGTACGCAACCGATGATAACAAATACCCTGCGTACGACTTGCCGGCGCAAAACAGTTCGAAAGAGGTTATGGTAGCACACAGACCGTACAGACCGCCATCTGTTGCTACGACGTTCAAGTTATACCGTACACGTTCTCAAGTTCAGATTGAAGAACGCCTTAAATAATAGGGAACTTCTCTAACATATAAACTGAAACTCGCTTCAATTCGGTGACCCAACAACAGTGACGTCATGACACACTTTGAAATGAACACCCAATAGTTGTGTCTTTGATTGAAATTTATAACATTATTTTATGACATTACTAGACACATCTGAAATATAAAATGAATTGCAAATTACTCCAAGTAGATGTTCAACAGGGTAGGTGATAAAGGGTATCCTTGACGTACTCCTCTCATTATTTCACCTCCTTCTGACATTTCTGCTCCTATTCTAACTTTGATTCGTTGTTTCACATAAAGATTACTGAACAGCCTCCTTTCTTTTCAATCCACATCAATTTTCTTTAGGATCTCCATCAGTTTATTCCAATCCACTCTGTCAAATGTCTTTTCTAGGTCTGCAAATACTACACATTTTCTTTATTCTTCTCTAGGTATCTCTTGCCGATTGTTCTTAGCAGTCCAATTGCATCTCTCGTACCTTTTCTCTTCATGAAGTCAAACTGCTCTTCTTCAACAGTTCTTCCATCTTAATTATAAACGTCGATAACAACCATTATAGATTAACTACACAGCCAAACGTTCCTTATTCAGCACAAACAAAAATTTGAAAATCTACGATCGTTAGGACCAAATCTATGACAATCTGACCGGAGGCAGTTTTCTTTCTGATTTTTTTACACCAAAGCAATCATCTGCTCTTAAATTGTCATTTTTCTTCCACTGACTATCATTTTTTACTAGTTCGCATATAGCTCTAAAAGCGATTCTTTTCCCATTTTCTCTGTTCTACTTCCAGTAGATTTAGAACCAGCTACTTGCTGAGATACGTTGCAAGTTTCGCGTCAACATGTTTTCTCTTCGCCGAGCGCTTGTTACTTGTTCTTATTGCCGATAATAATTAAGCGAGCGAAGACTAAAACGTTGAAGTTAGTTGCTGACGAAGCCTGCTAATTATTCTGAACTACAGCATCGCACTAAACATGACAATCGATAAGCGAACGTCTTGCGCGATCCAGGTTCAGACGTCTAGCCGTCCCGGATGATCCTCTTCTCTCGCTCAACAATTCCATTTCTTTTCGCAATCAATTCACGAGATTCTGCCTTTCTTAAGCCTCCCAATCGTCCTTATGTTCATTGATACAACTCCGCCATGGTTTAAACGATAAAGTTTACTGTTGCGTTGAATAATTTGAATAATTTCGAGGGAAAAATTGTTCCGGGGCCGAGTATCGAACCCGGGATCTTTGGTTAAACGTACCAACGCTCTCCCAACTGAGCTACCCGAGAACTCTACAAGACACCGATCCAATTTTTCCCTCTATATCCAAAGACCTCAAAGTGGGTTGACAACCGTCAAGCAACCAACATTGAGTGCACACTAACTCTGTGTGACTTATATTGTGGTTTTCTGTTGACGTACAGTGACGTGTATTATGCAAATCAAGCTTTCAGGTAAAACTCCCTGTAAAGTTGATTTGAATAATTTCGAGAGAAAAGTTGTTCCGGGGCGGGGTATCGAACCAGGGATCTTTGGTTAAACGTACCAACGCTCTCCCAACTGAGCTACCCAGGAACTCTACCAGACACCGATCCAATTTTTCCCTCTATTTGATCCTAAGTCAAGAGCACGACTACCTTTTTCACTACGATTTTTTTTGATTGCAGTAATCTTTCTAATCTTTGACGTAGAAATTGCCTTATCTATATCCACAGACCTCAAAGTGGGTTGACAACCGTCAAGCAACCAACATTGAGTGCACACTAACTCTGTGTGACTTATATTGTGGTTTTCTGTTGACGTACAGTGACGTGTATTATGCAAATCAAGCTTTCAGGTAGAACCCCCTGTAAAGTTGATCTGAACAATTTCGAGAGAAAAATTGTTCCGGGGCGGGGTATCGAACCCGGGACTTTTGGTTAAACGTACCAACGCTCTCCCAACTGAGCTACCCGGGAACTCTATATCCACAGACCACAAAGTGGGCTGACAACCGTCAAGCAACCAACATTGAGTGCACACTAGCTCTGTGTGACTTATATTGTGGTTTTCTGTTGACGTACGGTGACGTGTATTATGCAAATCAAGCTTTCAGGTATAACTCCCTGTAAAGTTGATTTCAATAATTTCGAGGGAAAAATTGTTCCGGGGACGGGTATCGAACCCGGGACCTTTACTGTTACGTTGTTTCATTAGTTTGTTCTGCATCATATTTTTACTCTTCATTACACGGAACATAAAGTACTGTGTTGTGGCAATCGTTTCATAGTTGAAAGGCTCAGCGAAACCTATATATGAAAACATGGCTTTACTGGAGGAGTTCAAACAAAAAAAAAAAGTCAAGGAAACGCCTGGAGATGTAGGAGAAAAAATGCGTACAAAATTGGAAAACGTTTTACAAAAGAATAAGGGCCTGAATAAAATTTTTACAGCAACAGATATTCTTGTAGCGAAATCCGGTTTAGCTGATTGCAACATTCCATTTGAACATGGGCCGAAATTTAAGTACGCCCCGTCACGTCTGTTGATGTAGACCATACCTGCACAAACACGCTCAACGAGCGCGCGCGCGCTCTATCGGAGCGGGAGAGCTGTGTTTACCGCTCGCCGAAGCGGAGAGGAAGATACGTCAGAATGATATAGGCTTGCTATAGGTAGAGGAGAGGGAAACGACCACTCAGTGAAGTGCAGTGTGCAGGCCTATTCTCAGTAACTGTTTCACGTTGCTTACCTACTGCTACAGTACAATATGGAGGAATCTATACGGAACATAACATTTAACATTTAACGATTTACAGCTCGAACTTATTGACTTCAATGTGACCTAAGGGCTAAAGATCGTTTGAATAACACTACTAGCTTGGTTGTGTTTTACAAGACTAAACATTAGCAATAATGTCCACGACTACGCAGACTGGCTGTGAAAATGATTGCTATGTTTGGCTCAACATTTATATTTCTGAGCAACTGTTTTCTATAATCAACTTTAATAAAGGCAGACATCCGGCTAGTAGGATTAATAAAAGTATTGTTCTGATAATTGCTCATATTATAATTCTTGATGTGTATATAATAATTGTTATTGGTAATAATAAGGCAATTTCCACGTCGAAGATTAGGAAGATTAGTACCATTCTTACGATTACTATATTTAATAGATGAAATTAATACACCTACAGTAACATTAAAAACTATTGGACACCAATGATATTGAAGATACGAATATTCTGATGTTTCATTACGATCAGTAGGCTACTGTTCCTTTCAGCTGCCAGCAGCATAAAACCTCGTGTTGATGTACTGATAAATAAAAATATAACAAAATTATATTGTACATTTAAGTAGCTATAGAATTTCTATTATTTCTGTAAAATAAATATTTCTTTATTAATTAATAATAGTCCAAGATAGTTTAGCAAACACTGAACGGGCATTCATTTCATAAACACTCGTAATAGTACTTCCTTTTGTGTTTATTTTGTACGAGATCACCCCTTCTTCCAGTCCACCCTTATACAGAGCGCAGATAATATCTGCATTCCGCTCATGAGCTGTGAGCCGACTCGGAGAGCGCAAACCGTGTGCAGGCCTGATGTAGAACGTTCTTTTTCTGCATATACACTGATTTTCACCGACAAGCGCCAAACTTTATCTCTAGAACACTTATAGAAGGTTTTAGTAATTTATTGCAAAGCCAACTATGATTTAAACAGTTAAAACAATCTTTGTGGAGTTCTAAATGCATTTAGGTGTATACATATAATTTTAAGTGACTGTACTGGTGCCTTTAACAAAGTTTGATCTTTTATACAAGGAACAATCAATAAGTTTTTGGATTTCCCTAGATGTAGACAAAACACAAGACATAAGAAGTTAGCTAGAACCAGGCAAACGTCTGGAATCTATACTAAATGCAGCATTTGAAAGGCAGCTAAGAAGACTAGCCACAAGGCGTACTGTATATGGAGAGATTCCGGAAAAAATCGCAATAGATCATTGACATATTTGCACAAAAGCTCAGTTCTTCAAGACAATCTAACGCTGTTTCATAGACTAACAGACATTGAAGCGAAGATCTTCAGTAACACGCGCATGTACGTTTAACGGTACAATAAATACAAGTGCAGTTCGGAAATATATTGATGGTACCTTGTATAAACATAGTTTGGATACTTAAGTATTATTTCCTATAGTTTACAACTTTATGTAATCTAATGTTGGTTTCCTTGCCTTTGTCAATAAATTTGATAATTTGTTAACATTACTAACTTTTTAACATTTATGTTTTATTATCCTATACTTTTAGAGCCTACTTTATGTTTCATAAAACCTGAATGAGGTACAGATAGAGCTTATTTTTGGCACGTGAAACACGTTTAGGACATAAAAATTCTCGGTCTAATAATAAGCACAGGTTGCATATTCCACTTCATCAATGTTTAGTAGAAGCATAATCACGAATGAACAAATAAAGACCTCAACCAACTTATGCATTACGGGTGGCATCGACAGAACTCCCTTAAGGGGAGAGGATGGTATTTTTTTTAACTTTTTTCCGATTTGGTGTAAAATATTAATTTTTTGTATGTAGAGAGCTCATAGCTGTGGCAATTCAACCAAATAAAAATATTTTGAAAAAATTAATTGGAGGCCCAAATTTGAAAAAAAAATATACCCAATCCAGGTTTCTACTAAAACCGATATATCTAAACCGTTTTTAAAAATAGATTCAAACAGTTTTTTGCAATGTATTTGCAAAAGCATGTAACAGAATTTTGATATTAGTCTCTACGATTGTAAAATAAACAATTAAAATTTAATAACAATATTCTGATTTCCTTTCTTGCACACAAACGGACGTATTTTTAAAATGAAATCAATTAACAAAATTCTGTTACAAAGAAAAGTTTCCTAATAGTCTAAAGAATGTGTGTTCTAAATTTTATGCATGTATCTTTAATAGTTCAGAAATTATATCCATTTTTGTCTGGCAATGTAGCAAAAAAAAATGAAGTTACTGGAAACCGATAAAAGAGGGCGTGTGATTTAAAAATCCATAGCGCAGGAAATTCAAAAATGACGTCTCAACATCCAATAAGGGCACAAATACCCACAAAATGTTATGCAATGCATTCCACACATATCAAAGGCTATTTTGAAGAAAAAAAATGTTTGAAAATTTAATTTACCGGAAACAAAAATAAAAGTGGGCGAGTGATTTGAAAATCCATAACGCAGGAAGTTTAAAAATGGCGACTCAACATCCGATAACGGCACAAATACCCACAAAATGTTAAACAATGCATTCCACACAATATCAAAGGCTATTTTAAAGAAAAAAAATTTTTTAATTTAATTTACCGGAAACAACAATAAAAGTGGGCGAGTGATTTAAAAATCCATAACGCAGGAAGTTTAAAAAATGGCGACTCAAAATCCGATAAGGGCACAAATACCCACAAAATGTTATGCTATGCATTCCACACATATCACAGAGTATTTTAAAGATTTCTTTTTTGAAAATTTACTCATTTTTCACCAAAAAATACCATCCTCTCCCCTTAAGGGGTAATGTTGCAATTTTTATTACAGTTTTTCTCGACTGGTACGCAGAAAAGCGTTGCACGCTAAAAGTAAATAGGGAGTTGTTTTACACGCATTTTTCTTGAATTTATACTAATAATAAATCTGTAGCCGAAATTTTTCTGGTAATTTTCGATTTTCCAAAAATAATTGGTCTTAACATATATAATTAACCACCCTGAAACCGAAAATCGCTTTTTTGAAATTTTTGTTTGCATGTCTGTCTGTCTGTCTGTCTGTCTGTCTGTCTGTCTGTCTGTCTGTCTGTATGTATGTTTGTTACCTTTTCACGCGATAATGGCTGAACGGATTTCGATGAAAATTGGAATCTAAATTAAGTTCGTTGTAACTTAGATTATAGGCTATGTGGTATTCAAAATACATTATTTAAAAGGGTGGTTATAAGGGGGCCTGAATTAAATAAATCGAAATATCTCGCTTATTATTGATTTTTGTGAAAAATATTACATAACAAACATTTCTTTAAAAATCATTTCCGATAAGTTTTATTCTTTGAAAAATTTTGATAGGACTGATATTTAATGAGATAAATGAATTTTAAAATTAAAATAACTGCCATCTAAGGCCGTGTAATGAAATAAACAAATGACTTCGTCTATAAGGGGCCTTGGTCAACAACAATCGAAAGCTATGAATCATAGCCTACAGAAAATGTTTCCGTGTTCTTATGAAGCAATATCGGAAGCTAAATTAACCGATTTGTATAATTAATTATTATTTCACCATTGGAAAGTGTAGTTTCTCTGTATGGACATAATGCTATAATGTTATTACAGTAACTTCTGAGTGAATTGAGGACAGGTAAGATTAAAATAGCTTCTTATGCACAGAAAACTTGATAGGTTATTTCTTATAATAATGTTTATGAACATATTCATTTTTATCTCAGAGAATTAACGAACAACGAGAGTGTATTGATTTAGTATGCAGTAATAGTACGTTAGCTTAGCAATCCATTATTTTATAATTCAAATTTTAACTATGCTCAATTGAATCGTGTTAAAATACATAAAATACATATGCAATAAATGCAATGCAAAAAAATTGGGTAATGAGCCAAGCAGATTATGTTGCGCTGTTGTAAAAGTTGTTCCTCCTGAGATTCAAGAACTCCCACAACAAATTAAAAACTTTCTAATTCGAGTACATCCGTTATCAACACACGTTTTCATAATATAATATAATATAAACATAATAATAAATCTGCAGCCAAAATTTTTCTGTTAATTTTCGCTTTCCCAAAAATAATTGGTAATAACAATTAAGAACCATGTTAAAAGAATTGTCATTGCACCAAATGAGTGGTCTCTGGATCAAAATGATCGCATTTTAATATTTTAAATACAATTTAAATTAAGTAACATATTGAACGATTTATCCTTCTATCAAACACGAAACGTATAGCTCCTACATCCTGCGAATATACGTCAGAAAAAAATGGGAGTCTTTTGTAAGAAAAAGTGTCCCAGAACTTCCAAAGCACATAATTTTTAGCTTCGATGTGAAAATCCGACGCGGTAGGCCTACTTCTCGAGCAAGGTGATGCCAGTAACAGCCGGATTCGCCAGTTCCCAGTATGTACACACACCACTGGAGGATTTTCCCCAAGCTTCGACGATTGAAGCAGGCCATTTCATCCTAGCTGAATGGACCCGACCGTGATTTCTTTGAGAACAGGTTGGGTGCTTTGGCAGCATGTTAGGATAACAGCATCACAGGGTCCGGCGAACGACTCTGTGTAAAAATAAAATCAGCTTCGATTCTACATTTTTTTCTTTTTTGCATCTTTACTTTCGTAAAACCGTGCATATACTTCTCGTAGCCTTCTTATATTCTGGCGTAACACAAACGCTGTTTTGACGCTCACCAGTATAGACGCTTTATTGTTAGTGCATTATTATCATTATTACTAATATTAATATTAAATAATAATATTGAACAGCCCCCCAATGGGGTAGCCCTTACGGACTCAGTATATCCTCAAAAAAAATTAATATACATATGTAAACATAGATATTAAATTTTAAAGAAGAGAAACAAAGAAAAGGGCGTGAAAAATTACAATTGCTATTAATGTGGCACCATGTGATTAATTAGGATTTGGCAGGATTTTTTTTAACACAATCAGTGAATTTCCGAGTCAGTGAAGTTATGGTTTTACAGTGCAGTGAATAGTTCCGATCAGTGATAATTTATAGCGTCAATGAAATGTGTTCTACAGTGTCAGTGAAATGTGTTATAGAGTGTCAGTAAAATGTGTCCTAAAGTGTCAGTGAAATGCGTCATAGTGCCACTACAGTGAGTGAGATGAGAGTAAAGTGAAAGACTATTGAAACTTATGTAGGGCCTATACATATGTAGGTTGTATTGTAAAATTAGGTATTTTATGTTCTATTATTAATTGTAATTATTGTGTTAAATTATATTGTGTATTCTTATTGTATTGTGTATATAATTGTATTGTGTATTGTATAATTGTATTGTGTATTGTAAATTTTATTGTGTATTGTTTATCATTTTATTGTGTATTGTTTATATTGTGTATACCACCGCCAGCGGGTGCTTTCCCACTTGCAGTGTAAATAAATACATCATAATGTCATCCCTCAGAGATGTTTACAGAGCAAACTACCGTCGAAATTCTTCGAAAAAAGCTGGTATAGTCCCTCGAGCACCTATGAGCAAGCCGAATACCTCAACGTGAATTAAGGCATATTTCAGCTTGAAATAGTTGGCTGTAGGCTCATGGATCGACTTCTTCTCAAGGTGGACCTCGGCTGACTGATGACATCCTACTTCAAAACGTATCGTGGGGTCCACAATGATGCCCTATTTAGTGTCAGCATTGTACGCTAAAATATCTACCCGTCTCGTTGACCCATTTTCAGCTAGACAGGAGATTTCTTCTTCTACTATCCAGCCCTTATTTCTTAATGCGACAGCAATTTTGGATCTTATAAGATGATGTCTAGAGTTCCTCAAGAGCAATCCCTGTTCACAGAATCCCAAGACGTGTGCTAAAGTTTCAATCTCCGGGCAACCATGTCTGCACCGGGTACCGTCGAGAGATCTGCTGGGAACGGAACGAACAGCTGCTAAATTTGCTGTCATTTTCAGGCTAGATATCCATTCAGTAGTCGAAACTCCTTTCTTGTTTGCAATACATCTGTTGGCGGCTGTTACTTAGCTATACATTTACATTTCAATAAAATAATATTTTCCATTTAATAACGATGAATCGTGTACAGAATGCTACTAAAATTGCACACAATAAATCTCGTAATGATACAACGTGATTTCCATATTACGTCGAGATACCTTTTCAGAGATATTTAAAAAATTACAAAAATTATAACCATATACAAATATAAGCATATAAGATTTCTACATTAAAATATTTATATAGTGAAAAAGTTACAGGGGATTCATAGGATCCCTGTAGTTGCATGTAGCGTTTATGCTCTCAGTCGGATGTTATGATATTTAGACTTTTAAGGATTTTCTTCGTTTTTAAAGGATTGTGAATTCGATTGATAATATGATTGAGATTGAAATAAATTTAATACAATTTAAGTTGAAATAAATTTAATATAATTTAAGTATTGTGTTCATAATAATTATAACTTTGCATTTATGTATTCACTCACGCACTCTTCCACTTAAACTCGCTGTTAGCCTTCCCACTATAGCGTCGGTTTTAGACTCTGATGATCCAAGTCCAAATTCTTACATCTCAAGACGCAGAGAGACTCTTGATACAGGTCTTCTCTGAGTACTCCTGCTTCATTTGCTACCTTTCCTTATTTAAATATTCATTTCTTCATTCATTCATTCATTCATTCATTCATTCACTTATTCAGTAATTTATTTATTTATTATCTATTTATTATCTATTTATTTACGTATTCATTTATCGACTCATTTTTATTCATTTACTTATTGACTTATTTACTTACTGATTTGTTTACATTTTTACTTACTTACTGACTTGTTTACTTATTTATTCCTTCATTTACTTATTCCTTCACTCATTCCCTCGCTCACTTACGAGTATATAGAAAACTGTATCCATGACTACATAAACAGATGAATTCTCGTCTGAATGAATGTGGTCGTTAAGCACTGTCAATATCTTCGTCGAGTCTTCAGTAATTGTCGGCGTGTACTTTCCTCTTTCTGTCCGATATCTTTCAAGCTATTCATTCTTTTAGTCCTTTTCATATTTTTATACAACTGTTTAATTTTTTAACGTTCGCTGTGTAACTTCAGCATGCATATTCAACTGGTCACATATTTTCTGCCAAGTCTCACTTTTTGTTTTCAAGGTAGACCCGTTTGTTTGTTTATTCTTAATATTGGTTTATACTGTGAAATATTTCCAGCAGAAGGCTTCCCTCGAACGAAGAGAAATTAGTCCCAAGATCTCTTTTTGTTCTAGTGTTTTCCATTTCACACTCCACGCTACTGTGATACAAAAGACGGAAAGAAGCAGAAGTCAAACCTGGGAGAATAGAAATACTTCTATTCTCTCTGAATCAAACAACGGAAACAAGCGAGAATCGCAATGGTCAGAGTTCAGAAAACAGAATTGAGTCCATACTTGGTTATAGGTTATGATTAAACTCTAGAATGTCTGGTCCTAACAGAGAGTTAACAAACAGTATGTTAAAATGTGAAATATAAAGTTGAAGAAACTCAATACTTTTAACAGCAATTTATACTTTTAACTTACAATTAATTAACGCTATGTTAGGCGCATTTTAACAAAGGTTGAAGAAACAGGGCCTTACTGTACTAATGGCCAGTTTTTCCAAGTAATGTTTAATTTGGCTTACTTACTTACTTACTTACAAATGGCTTTTAAGGAACCCGAAGGTTCATTGCCGCCCTCACATAAGCCCGCCATCGGTCCCTATCCTGTGCAAGATTAATCCAGTCTCTATCATCATACCCCACCTCCCTCAAATCCATTTTAATATTATCCTCCCATCTACGTCTCGGCCTCCCTAAAGGTCTTTTTCCCTCCGGTCTCCCAACTAACACTCTATATGCATTTCTGGATTCGCCCATACGTGCTACATGCCCTGCCCATCTCAAACGTCTGGATTTAATGTTCCTAATTATGTCAGGTGAAGAATACAATGCGTGCAGTTCTGTGTTGTGTAACTTTCTCCATTCTCCTGTAACTTCATCCCGCTTAGCCCCAAATACTTTCCTTAGCACCTTATTCTCAAACACCCTGAACCTATGTTTCTCTCTCAGAGTGAGAGTCCAAGTTTCACAACCATACAGAAGAATCGGTAATATAACTGTTTTATAAATTCTAACTTTCAGATTTTTCGACAGCAGACTGGATGATAAGAGCTTCTCAACCGAATAATAACACGCATTTCCCATATTTATTCTGCGTTTAATTTCCTCCCGAGTGTCATTTATATTTGTTATTTGGCTTAACAAATGTTAAATTAACAGCTGGTTTATTTTTAACGTTTTGTTAAGATGTTTTCCATTTTTCCAACATAATTTTGTTTAAAATAACGAACATTTAACTTTAACTGTCGTCAATACTATTCTAACTACTCAACAGCAGTTGGTAATGATTTTGCATATATAAGACAACTTCTTATTGGCTGATATTATTGTTTAAATTCTGTACTGCGGAGTAAGTCATGAAACATGTGTAAAATCATAACCTGTTACAGTAGCCATGATTCATACAGTACAGAGAGTTGATTAATGAAAGTTGCATTGACTACTATTGAATAATAATAATTATTATAAGTATGGTTATATTTTATAATGCTAAATATGAATTTCTGTTTAGAAAAATCTCAGCATTATGACCACCAGGTGACAATAACTACACGAATGTGTGTGTAGTCAACTGTACACAAAACCCCGAGGAGAATTCTGTATCATATAAAATTCTCTAATTCAGGTCCATGTATAAATTATATGTAATTTCGTTCTAAAGAAGCAATTGCTGCTGAAACATTTTATTATTTACTCACTGCGTATTTTGAAGTACTATTGACATCGGCTATAATTGAAGAGCCAGTAACATAGAATCTAGAGTTAATAGTAGCTGGTGAATTGGAACAAGTGGCCTATTTCTGTTTGTAGGATATTCTAATCTGACTTCAATTTCTTGCCACGTTGAGATCGCACATTTCCTCAATATTAAATGGATAATAGCTCAGCATCGAAATAAGCTACAGTATGATAATCAGTTGACTTATATAGATTATCTTCCCTACATAAATATTCCAAAATATCTTTTAAATTATATATTACCAGTCTTAGGCCGGTTTCACAAAGCTTCATTAAGGTTTTAATGATTCATTAATTTATTTACTAGTTCATTAAATCATTTTTATATATCACCAAGCATCTTTAGCCTAACGAACCAGTAAAACTATCATTAAATTTAGTGATAGAAATTTCCATCTTAAAATATTTAATTATTCCTTAGTTGCAATATAAAATGGCGGAACGTTTCGACGCAGAATTGTTATATCTGGAACTGCTCGAAAATTAAGAGTCAAATGGAGATAATGTTAACTATTTAAAAACCGATCATTTTGAAAATTTGAATGACACAAAAATTCACGAAGATCGTGGTACCGGTACTCAAAATTTTATAAGAAACTGATCATAGGTTATAATATCATAAAAACGGCTGAGACAAAGCTGAAACTAGTCAACTAGGTAACATACAACTGAGTTTTATTTTAAGACATGAAAGTGATTATTATAACTACATACCAGTACCTAAGAAATATTAGTAAATTAATACATAATGTGCATTCAAACATAACAAAACTTAATTGGTATACTAACTTTCATTTATTAGAATTATATTATAGCTAGCGATAAGATATGTTTGCACTGGCTTTAAAACAGAAGCGAAAGAGCTGGATTCTTGGAATTTATAATCGTTTTTTTTCCGATGGAAATTTAATTTTCCAGCAGGACAATCACCCCGCGCACACCGCCATAAACGTTCAAAGACTGTTCACGGAAAAGCATGAAAAAGAGGAGGATTGACAAATATCGAGACATCCCACCTTAAAACCCAGATCAGTTCTGGGATCAAGTTCTGGCTACCTGGGAAGATTTCGCTAAGGACCAGAACTATTTCCGCGATCTGGTGGACTCAATGTCCCAAAAATGCCAAGCAGTGATAGACGCCGGTGGCATGTGGATGAAGTATTAGATCCACATGTGTATTTATTTTATTTTTCTTTAATTTGTTTGTTTATCTTTGTTTTATTTCGGGAAGAAAATTGATCTGCCAAGAGTTTTTTAAATTCTCCTAGTGGAGCCAGAGTTGCGAAATAATTCGTTCCACTACACAAAATTAAAAAAATTAAGAGAGGTAACATATATAAAAAATAGTTACGTTAATAAAAAAAAGTTATCGCCGAGAATCGAACACGGGCCTAAGGGATGGCAAGCCAACTCGCTACCGACTGCTCCATCGGAGAACCATGACGTAACTAGCGCGATGAGGCACATATAGCTGCTCGGCTTGAACTCTACGGAGACAGCGCACATATAAACGTGATCGTGTAAATATTTTAATGTTCAGTTCTAATTAATGTTTCATTTGGACTGATTTACTGAAGCTTGGTGAAACCGGCCCTTACTCTATACATTCCTCAAAGAGAAACATAACATGTTATTTTCACAACTTTTGTCTGAACAGCTGTGGTGTTATCCGCTATGTTTAACTGTTTGTTAAATGAGTTAAAGGCCTGAAATCCTACATTTAAAGTTAACAAACAGTTAAGAATCTGTTAAGCCAAACTGGTGTTGAACAAATGGAAAAATTGTATTTAACAAACTGTTGAAGGTTTAACAGTCGTTAAGTGTTCTAACAATACTTGGACAAACCGGCCATAAGTGTATTAACCTGCAGTAAATAAACTCAATCCACTCACAATCCTTTAGCTAACAATGTTAAGATCAGGTACGAGTTAATCCCCCAGATAGAAGCTATTGATCAAATCATAAAAATGGACAGAGATATTTTGAAATATTTTACTCCTTAAAATCAAAGATGACAAAATGAATCTGTCCAACATATGACCAAAAAGATTTTCAAATTACAGAATAAGAAGATGTATAAGATATAGGCTAGAGCATACCTGCACAAACAGCGGTCAACGAGCGCACGCGCGCGCTCTTTCGGAGCGGGAGAGCTGTGTTTACCGCTCGCCGAAACGGAGAGGAAGATACGTCAGAATGACATAGACTTGCTATAGGTAGAGGAGAGGGAAACGGCTACTCAGCTATCTAGTGGAGTGAAGTGTGTAGGCCTATTCTCAGTAACTGTTTCACGTTGCTTACCTACTGCTACAGTACAGTATGGAGGAATCTATACGGAACATAACATTTAACATTTAACGATTTACAGCTAGAACTTACTGATCTTCAATGTGACGTAAAGACTAAATATCGTTTAGATAATACTACTAGCCTGGTTGAGTTTTACAAGACTAAACACTAGCAATAATATCCACGACTACACAGGCTGGCTGTGAAAATGATTGCTATGTTTGGCTCAACATTTATATTTGTGAGCAACTGTTTTCTATAATCAACTTTAATAAAGGCAGGCAGCGAACATCTGTAACTGATGTTTCATTACGATCAGAAGGCTACTGTTCCTTTCAGTTGCCAACAGCATAAAACCTCGTTTTGATGTACTGATAAATAAAAATATAACGAAATGATACTGTACATTTAAGTAGCTATAGAATTTCTATTATTTCTGTAAAATAAATATTTCTTTATTAATTAATAATAATCCAAGATAGTTTTGCAAACACTGAACGGGAATTCATTTCATAAACACTCTTACTATACTGTTTTCGCTGTAAGAAAAATCCTAATGTAAACATAAGCACGTTGCTGTCATACCCGTGATTGGCTCAGAGTCGAAACACTCACATGACGCAGGAAAATATAGTGCGTATTTGGAAACCATAATCTTGTATTACTTGAAAATAAAAAAATTGAATTCTAGTTGTTACATACAATGAAACATATAACTTCACTCATATGTAAAACACTATGTAAAAGAAAAGCTACTTTTATATTTTGTTATGTACTATAACGCGGATGAATACCAACACCAATACCGAGGTAGTCTGTTCTTGTAACAAGCTGGCGTCACTTGAGCTCGTAGTTGTTCACGTAAGCACGTGGTACTGAAGTATGGCTTCTGCATCCTCGGTGTGTGTGATTATTAAACATAAGAGTGTAAACTCTCTCAAAAGCGGAGAAAAACAAATAGTCTTAAATGTATATAATAAGTTAAGTGAGTTTTAATTACAATAATTATAAAGTAAATGTTTCGTAAGCAAACGAATACATAGTAGTGAGGTTAGACCTACTTGATGAGTAACGGGAAATGTTTAACATGAAACAGAATGTACAACAGTAGGCGGGAACACGTACTAAGAATCTATGGCGCCAAACAGCGGCCAATGAAGCCTCACTTCAGTCACGTGCTATTGTTTATATTAGGATCTTTCTTACAGCGAAAAGATTATAGTACTGTATGTCCTTTTGTGTATATTTTGTACGAGATCACCCCTTCTTCCAGTCCACCCTTATACAGAGTGCAGCTAATATCTGCATTCCGCTCATGAGCTGTGAGCCGGCTCGGAGAGCGCAAACCTTGTGCAGGCCTGCTCTAGAGGATTCAGACTTTGTGAATGTGTAAAATTTTAAAGAGATACTATGAAACTATCCAATATAGAGGGGTGTCCAAGACAGAGAGATGTTCAAATTCAAGATTCCACTGTACTTTCAAAACTTTTTTGGGTGAAATTGTTACAATTTAAACAAAAGCTGTTGGTATGTTTCTTCTGTAAATTATACCATACTTAGCTGCATTTAATAGGCTATATTATAGCTTGTATGATTTACACCTACCAGTATTTTATTTGTTGTCTTTTCGTAACTCAACTGAACTCAACGTATTTACAGTGCAAATCACCTATTATCTGATGTGAATGCTTAATAGCCAGCGTTTAATTCTACCTCCGAATCTCTGAGAACTCTTTGAGGTAGAAATTCTGTTATAGTAATCTGTTTGTAAACAGATTTTCAAATATAAGCACACATAAGCCTCGAAAACTTGATCAATCCCGTAATCTCCGTGGTTTGGGCGGAGCAATAGTACACGTCCGAACAGGCAGTTTGCAGAATCCTCACTGGTCAAGTTTGTGAAGGACCTCACACCCTGTGGGGTGTTGGAACATGAGCGCTAATTCTAAAACAGCCACAACTTATCGGGCGGTCACTGAGCACGTGAACTCGCTTTGCATAGCCCTCCCTCGCCTTTCACACGTCCTCTGCAGTGTTGCCAACTATCACTCAATAAAATAAGCTAAACCGGCTTGTCAAAAAGGCCAGAAATGGCTAAATTATACATTTTAAAATTCACATAAAAAATTAAAGAACTGCATAAGTATGAAATAAATATAAAACTCACTTATCAAAAATAAATTCTCCTCTGTGAACGAGCTTCAATATTTCTTCTGGCACTTCGTATTAAAAAAACATATTGACGTCTCAACTTAAACTTTACGTTCAGAATAACAGATAGAGTATAATTTCATGCCCAGTTTCTGGAAAGACAGTTACCTGTACAAACAGAGTTATCTATGATTTAACGTGCTTATATGTTTAAAATGAGTTTCCGAAAGAACAGTTATCGTCATCTTTACAGTTATCTGTGTTTCAACTGGTAACTATGTCTCGGCCTGTAGTTACCTGGCTGTTAGTACTGATTCGAAAAAAATACCGACATGCGGCGCTACTGCATTACTGTTTCGTAAACTATAATAACCGATATTAAATAATAATATAGATTGCAATAAATAAATTTACTATTATTTACTATATTATCTGTAAGCACTATCATCTTTACTTTTTAACTTTGCTCTAGAGTATGCCATTAGGAAAGTCCAGGATAACAGAGAGGGCTTGGAATTGAACGGGTTACATCAGCTGCTTGTGTATGCGGATAACGTGAATATGTTAGGAGAAAATCCACAAACGATTAGGGAAAACACGGGAATTTTACTGGAAGCAAGTAAAGAGATAGGTTTGGAAGTAAATCCCGAAATGACAAAGTATATGATTATGTCTCGTGACGAGAATATTGTACGAAATGGAAATATAAAAATAGGAAATTTATCTCTTGAAGAGGTGGAGAAGTTCAAATATCTTGGAGCAACAGTAACAAATATAAATGATACTCGGGAGGAAATTAAACACAGAATAAATATGGGAAATGCCTGTTAATATTCGGTTGAGAAACTTTTATCATCCAGCCTGCTGTCGAAAAATCTGAAAGTTAGAATTTATATAACAGTTATATTACCGGTTGTTCTTTATGGTTGTGAAACTTGGACTCTCACTTTGAGAGAGAAACAGAGACTAAGGGTGTTTGAGAATAAGGTGCTTAGGAAAATATGTGGGGCTAAGAGGGATGAAGTTACAGGAGAATGGAGAAAGTTACACAACACAGAACTGCACGCATTGTATTCTTCACCTGGCATAATTAGGAACATTAAATCCACACGTTTGAGATGGGCAGGGCATGTAGCACGTATGGGCGAATCCAGAAATGCATATAGAGTGTTAGTTGGGAGGCCGGAGGGAAAAAGACCTTTAGGGAGGCCGAGACGTAGATGGAAAGATAATGTTAAAATGGATTTGAGGGAGGTGGGATATGATGATAGAGAATGGATTAAGTTTGCTCAGGATAGGAACCAATGGCGGGCTTATGTGAGAGCGGCAATGAACCTCCGGCTTCCTTAAAAGCCAGTAAGTAAGTATAGTTTAAAAAATTTGGCGTTTTGTTTACATAACTTACGGCAAATGTTTCACTTTCTATGACATATTAGGATAGTAATGTGTGTTTGTTAAGGCAATTTCGAACATCTCAAGCTTAATTTTCGTCATCAACTTCAGATTATATGTCGTCAGTCAAGGAATATTTTATTTTTGGGTGTTCTACCAATGCCAATGACATTTCGGGCTCTGAAAAGTTCATTTAAATACATGAAATCATTCACATGGGTGAATTTAAAATATTTTAATATGTTTATCAATATGGCTGCCATTGTCATCACAGCTGAATACGGTTGCAGTTTTGAATCAGCTCTCTCTCCACTAGTATTATTTACCTCGATAATAACGCCAAATACCAACAATTTTTGTTTTTAATCATATTTCGATTGAGTTGAAAGTGCACATGTACACTATCGTTTATGACAAGGTTCTTTAATTAAAAAGCCTTGCACCTACTAGTACAGAGCTCACTGTGTACCTATTAGCCATATTACTACTGAAAAGTCCACACCTGTGGAGTAACGGTCAGCGCGTCTGGCTGCGAAACCAGGTGGCCCGGGTTCGAATCCCGGTCGGGGCAAGTTACCTGGTTGAGGTTTTTTCCGGGGTTTTCCCTCAACCCAATACGAGCAAATGCTGGGTAACTTTCGGTGCTGGACCCCGGACTCATTTCACCGGCATTATCACCTACATATCATTCAGAAGCTAAATAACCTAGATGTTGATACAGCGTCGTAAAATAACCCAATAAAATAAAACTACTGAAAACTTCTACAAACAAAAGTAACTATAAATAACTAAAAAATCACTAACAAAATACTAGTGGAGACATCTATGGACGACAATAGATACTGAACTTGAAGTTACCTCAACTGTTAGTTACAAGCGCTGATAAATCTACATTTAACTTTCCGCAAACTCGTGAAAGTTATCAGTGCAATTAAATTTATAAGAGCAGCTAAGTAACTGAGAGTTAACTGACGTATCCCAGAAACCGGCTATAAGTCTGTTTCTAAGTTTATTTTTCACTATGTTTACCTAGCTGACTTCCGCGTTAGAATGCGATAGGTTGAAGACAGAAAATGCTAGCGAGACCAAATCCGAAAAAGGATTTCGGCCTCCGTCATCACTGTACTGACTAACTTCTTGCCAGAATTCAGGAGTGTATGTCTTATTCCTCCATGTGATGTAGCTGATATTTCACCACAGGTTTTCAATTTTGTGGATATTTTCTTTAAAACTCTGGGCTAAATCAAATCAGTGAATTGATTTCTAAGTTTCTTTCACACTTGGTAATGACATTTTACGGAGTGATGAGTGATTACTGTCTAAAAGTTGCAGCTCGAATTCAACTAACGATGTAACGATGCAGCAGGAATGCAGTAATTCCCCGATATTCACACTCCACAATAGACCTACGGGCGTCGCTTTCAGAGATTTGGCCTTCGGTGATGAGCCAGAGCTAGGAACTTCGTACCAACCTCGTTATTCAAGGAGCGAGCAGCCAGGAAATGGACATACAAAATGGTCGACCTGCGCGACCAACGGCCGTCTTGGAGTGCATGACGTTCATTTTAACAACCATTACTGCATGCAACAGGGTCACATCGGCAGTATGGAAGACGTTTGAGTAACAATATATTGTTCTACTGCAAATGTGAGGGAGATTCATTCTCTGTATAAACACAGTAAGTTTCTTAGCAATGTATGTAAGTATTTTTATTTAGTAGGTTATTTTACGACGCTTTATCAACAGCTTAGGTTATTTAGCGTCTGAATGAGATGAAGGTGATAATGCCGGTGAAATGAGTTCGGGGTTCAACACCGAAAGTTACCCAGCATTTGCTCATATTGGGTTAAGGGAAAACTCCAGAAAAAGGCTCAACCAGGTAACTTGCCCTGACCGGGAATTGAGCCCGGGCCACCTGGTTTCGCGGCTAGGCGCTCTAACCGTTACTGCACAGGTGTGGACTGTATGTAAGTATGTAGGCTATGTATGTATGTATGTATGTATGTAAGTATGTATATATGTATGTAGGTAGGTATGGATGTATGCATATATGTATGTATGGTATCTGCAGTTTGTTTCCTTTTTTGATTTTTACTTAGTAAACGTTTTAAGATATTTACGAAATATATTATTTTATTATTAACCTATTGTTTTGCACAATTCCAATAAATGTTACAATCTGTATTATATTTTATAGGTGTGGCGGCCCCCTTGGTGCTATTCGACAGCAGTAGGCTACGTGCCGGCACCGGGTTTCCCCTTCTACCTTCCTCACCTTCATCATCGTCCTCACCCATTCCCTACACTACACTTACACGAACACTTAACATACACTCACCCTAGTACATGACATATCTCTTCACAGATACACATCATGCATAACGTGGGCCGCCGAAGTTGTGTGCAATTTGAAAATGGGTCACAGTCCTGCCATCTATCCGCAGTATGAGGAACCCGAATTACGCAAAGTGAAGTAGGTAGGCATTAGACACACACACACACATACACATGATGTAAATATGTAAAGAGCAATATTGTATCAATGTCAATCTATAATGTATGTAGAGCAATATTGTATCAATGTCAGTCTGTAATGTAGCCTATGTATTGCAATATTGTATCAATGTCACTCTATAATATATGTAACAATTTGTATATTAGTACATAAACATAATTATGTAACTAGCTGTGCATTTACAAATGACACATAGGTCATTCTTTTCCGGAAACGGGAATATTGCCTTGAGACGAGTTTGTTTTCCTTTCCACTGTACCTTCCTATTTCTATGAGTAGCTGTGTTTTGATGCGTTCATGACGTCGCATCTGGCTGGTCGTACCCTGCATAGGGCGATAGTGATCGGTACAAAGTTCCTAGCTCTGGTTATGACAATACGTGACTAATATGTGGTACCTTACTGAAACATGGACAAAGAGAAATGTTAAAGTAATGCATTTCATCATAATTAAAAGAAAATTTAACTAGTTTAATTAATTTTGTGCATGTTATTTAAAAATTAGTGAAAACTGAAAATGTCTATAAAAGGCTAAATCATATTATAAAAATGGCTATGAATGCCACTAGCAGCTTTGTTCGTAAACTAATAATAATAATAATAATAATAATAATAATAATAATAATAATAATAATAATTTATTTTAGCTGGCAGAGTTAAGGCCGTAAGGCCTTCTCTTCCACTCAACCAGCAAAAATATATATACATATCCATGAACTTACAAAGAATTCAACAATTTGATTTAGATGAGAATTACATGTATACAAGAGTTATTTACAAATTAAACAACAAAATACAATGAACTATTAATTAAACACTGAAATAAACTGTGTAGCAGAATTAAACTAAAATACATAGAATGTTAATATATTTCAAATAATATTAGATAATAGAAAGAGATTATTATGAGACAATTAAAATACAGCACAATCAGGATGATGTCTAAAGAAAAAAGTAACAATGTAGTCAGTGATATTTTAAATCAGTATGATTGGAGTGAAATGCTAATAAGGTTATCTTTTAAGCTGTTCTTAAAGGTGTTTGTTGTCTTGCAGCCCGTAATACTTTGTGACAAGGAATTCCATTGACGCGAGGTGGATATTGTAAAAGATGATGAATAACAAGATGTTCTATGAAGAGGTATACTTAGAGTGCCACAGATAAGTGATCTGGTATTTACGTCGTGGTTAGAGTATAGATAAGAGAAACGAGACGAAAGGTAATTTGGTGTTGAGGTGTGCAGAATTCGAACTAATGGGCTATATCTAGTCATAAAATGGCTAAGTTGGCATCACTGATTCTCTGTGCTGTGCTTACGGACACGCTGGCCGTGTGGAGGTCAGGAAGCGCTTAGATTGCACTGGTCCTGCCCGCAGCCTTCGGTTCTTTTATTTAATAGCCTACATAATGCTTTGCTTTATCGGCTGTGCTTTTAAATGTGTCCGCCTGGAGGGAAGGCCACACGCGTGTTTTACACACAGAAACGCTTCAGCTGACGGATAAAGCAAGCTTTCCCACGATTCTTTCAAAGTCTACGAACTCTGTTAATTTAATCGGCTGCTTCACACTTCTAACCAGGTGTTAAAATAACAGGTAGGCCTAGGACGAAGCGAAGCCAGAAAGTAGGGATCCGCTACATCGGCTACTTCGCTTGTGTCAATTGTGCTCTATCAGAAAAGCTTTATAATACCACAGTCTAGTACATACAGTCACGAAGATCAATACGTAGGGAATATGCATCCAATGACAGTTGAACTTTAGTTGCTAGCCATTAGGATCGCTACTATCGCCTCATCACAGACAAGGCGAAATAGTGCCGGCACAGTCTCTTGTTCCTAGTACTGTCAGTTGCTTACCGCTTGGAGCGCTGTATCGCGAGAAATGCAAAACATCACATTAAGCTTCATGACTGATGTTATGTAGTTTGTCCTACTGGGATGGTTACATTTTCCGTTGCTGTACTGCTAATTGCAGTCTTTTCACATACAACTATATCTGTCTCCTTAATAGGTATGAGGGCTAACTTGAGGTTTCATCGTCACATAAAAAAGCAATCCCCCTTTCACTATTACATTCCACTTGTTCTCCTTTTATTTCCTTTGTTCTCCTTGCAATCCCCTTCTTCTCCCTTTGATCCTCTTCTTCTCCTTTTAATAACCTTGTTCTCCTTCTATTCTCCTCGTCCTTTTTCTATTCTTGTCGTTCTCCTTGCATTCTCCTCGTTCTCCTTGTATCCCCTCGCTCTCTTTCTATTCCTGTCGTTCTCCTTGCATTTCCCTCGTTCTCCTTGTATTCCCCTCATCCTCTTTCTATTCCTGTCGTTCTTCTTGCATTTCCCTCGTTCTCCTTGTATTCCCCTCATCCTCTTTCTATTCCTGTCGTTCTCCTTGCATTTCCCTCGTTCTCCTTGTATTCCCCTCATCCTCTTTCTATTCCTGTCGTTCTTCTTGCATTTCCCTCGTTCTCCTTGTATTCCTCTCATCCTCTTTCTATTCCTGTCGTTCGCCTTACATTTCCCTCGTTCTCCTTGTATTCCCCTCATCCTCTTTCTATTCCTGTCGTTCTCCTTGCATTTCCCTCGTTCTCCTTGTATTCCCCTCATCCTCTTTCTATTCCTGTCGTTCTCCTTGCATTTCCCTCGTTCTCCTTGTATTCCCCTCATCCTCTTTCTATTCCTGTCGTTCTTCTTGCATTTCCCTCGTTCTCCTTGTATTCCCCTCATCCTCTTTCTATTCCTGTCGTTCTTCTTGCATTTCCCTCGTTCTCCTCGTATTCCCCTCATCCTCTTTCTATTCCTGTCGTTCTCCTTGCATTTCCCTCGTTCTCCTTGTATTCCCCTCATCCTCTTTCTATTCCTGTCGTTCTCCTTGCATTTCCCTCGTTCTCCTTGTATTCCCCTCATCCACTTTCTATTCCTGTCGTTCTCCTTGCATTCCCCTCGTTCTTCTTGTATTCCCCTGGTTCTCTTTCTATTCCTGTTGTTCTCCTTGCATTCCTCTCGTTCTCCTTGCATTTCCTCATTCTTCTCGTATTCTCCTCGTCCTCTTTCTATTCTTGTCGTTCTCCTTGAATTCTCCTCGTTCTCCTTGTAATCCCCTTGTCCTCTTTCTATTCCTGTCGTTCTCCATACATTCCCCTTGTTTTCCTCGTATTCTCCTCGACCTCTTTCTATTCCTGTCGTTCTCCTTGCATTCCCCTCGTTCTCCTTGTATTCTCCTCGTCATCTTCCTATTCCTGTCGTTCTCCTTGCATTCCCCTCGTTCTCCTTACATTCCCCTCGTTGTCCTTGTATTTCCTATGTATTCCTATTATACCAACAAATATGCCTTTCGATTTTAAGCAACTGCAATTTCAGTGCGACTAGCATTTGTAATGAATGACCATATTAAAATAAAGCTCAAGGATAGTTCCTCAAAGTTGCAGATATTAACTTAGAAAATCTGTGTTTTTCACATTGTCAACTATGTAGCTTGCTCTCGAGTAGGCACACTTAAACATGTTTATATATTTATGGAATAGATGGGAAAACAAAGAATTGTATGCATATCGATAAGTAATTATATATGTTACTTTCGTCATGTATGTGAATGTAGCTACAGTTACCCTGAAAAAGAATGAGACGATTCTTGGTCGTCGGAAGTTAAAGTTCTACAGCGTGGTTCACTCGATATCGACGTAGGGATACATAACATGACAAATAGTACAAGAATTGTTACAAGGACCACAACAAGGACAAGGACCAGAATAAGGATCACGAAGAAGACTGCCATTTAAGGCCAGGATTTCACAACATAGCTCGAGTCACAAAATATCATTGCTTCTCTGTACCGAATGGCAAATGCCTGCTAAGGGATCTACATTCTGGACTGCTGCTGTCACTGTCTTGTCTCGTTAGCTTATATAGTAGCGTGTCGGTTCCACTGTATAACCGAAACGTCTCGTGTTCGATCCCGGGTAAAACTTTTTTTTTATTGAGGTGTAATTAATTTGTTCAGAGTTCCTCGACTGTCTAATTTGTCAAAAATATGGAATAATTTATGCCCAATTTCTGGGTCTTACAAGTGGGCTGAACCTCGTCAAAAAAAAATAAATCTTACTTGGAAGTTAAAAGTATTCTTCCTCAAACAAAACTCATAAGAAACAAAAAGAGACCTGTTAACTTAATATCTTTTCCACATGCCATCAGCTTCTATTACAGCTCTAAGTCGATCCGGCATGGATGTCACGAGATTGTGGAATAAGTTCTGATCCCCGGCGAGATCTTCCCAGGTGTCAACAACTTGATCCCACAATTCGTCTCGATTTCGAGGACGTCGGTGGGCATAGGTGGCTATCCTTCTCTTTTGCAATTCCGCCCATAAATTTTCGATGACATTCAAATCAGGTGACTTCGGAGGCCAATTAATGATTTCGATCTCGGGTCTCCTTTGAAACCATCTTTGAATGCTTGCAGCATAGTGCACGGGATGGTTATCCTGCTGGAACAGCAATGTTCCTTCGGGAAAATGTTCTCGGGCGGAGGGAAGGAATATATTTTCCAGAATGTGCTCGTAAGTTCCCGCATTAAACCGGCCATCGATGCCAGGTCCATCGTAAGACATCCACCCCCAACACGATATGCTAATGCGCCCCGATCTTTCACGTCGGTGCACATAGCGCTGATCATGTCGGAGACCATCCTCACGATAGACACGGACAGGACCTTCGTAATCACTCGAGATGGTTGTTTCGTCGGAGAAAATTACATTTCTCCAATCGAAATCCACTCGATTGGTAGCGAAGGCAAGATGGTCGACAGCTTGTGCTTCCCCCAATATTTCCATTTGCGCAGCCCTCCGGCTCCTAATACCGCGGTTCCTCAACCTGCTGATCACAGTCTGTGAAGAGCCGGGAAAGTTAGATGCTGCACTTATTTCGTTAGCAGTCAGAAAGGGGTCCTGTCGAACTGTCTCGAATAAGAGAGCATCCTCTTCCAATGAAGAAATCCGCGGACGCCCAGGAATAGGACGATTTTCGACCTCCCCTAAATTTTGGTAACGATGAACCCACCTCGCGGCTGTACTTCCAGGAACACCGACCAAACGGCCAGCAGATCTAGCCCCATATCCAGCCTCAACTAGAGCTATAACTCGCTGTCTCATGTCACGTCGGTTCGCCATTACGATGAGACGATAATACTTTAGTGTAGACAATGACTATTTAACGTGATATAGAATTATTGAAATAACAGGCATCTTGCATAGTAAGAGTTAATAAATCAACCCTAAATTAAATATCTAAATAACAGGATATAACAGGAAGTCCAATTGTTGCTAAACTAATCAAATTAAATGTAATTACATTAGGTAAACAAACCCCAAGTTATGACACCACATTGCTACAGCTAAATTGTAGGTTATTAACATAAGCATTGAATAGGTCCGTGGTTGTGCGTTGGACGACAAAACCATCATCGAAAGTTCGAATCTTGCGGAGGAATGTAACTTCTTGCTTTTTATAAAGTAAATCAGACTTCTAACTACAATCATTCATATTTCTTACATTATTTATTAATATTTATAGCCAACATTGAATTTGTAAAGAAAAGACTTTAGAAATCTCATATGGAATTTGTGATCTTTAGTGACATAAACATAGATTATCTCTCGGAACTTTTCCGTAAAAGTAAATTAAATTCACTCCTTGAAACTGGAAACCTTAGTCGCAGAGTCATTTTCTCACAGCATACAAGCTGAAGTAGCACAGCCATTGATAAATGTTTTGTACACAGAATTAGACTGAATTCCTATTCGACAGAACCTATAATCATTGATTTGTCTGAACATGATAAACAAATCCTAAGTGTTTCCAATGTTACTGAACAATTTCAAAATATTAATTTAAAAACTAAGAAAGGATCGTAAATGCTGCATCTAGTGATTATTCACATTTATGTCTACAAAATGAATCTTGGAAAAACATATATGATACTGGTACTACTGATATTAAGAGTAAATGTATTGAATTTTTCACTTAATTTCATAATCACTTCAGAGGATGTTCTCCACTCAATGTTATGAAAAAATTCCAAAGTAAAAACATGTAGATAACGCAGGGACTTATCTCATGTATTAAAAAGAAGAATTTATATGTAATGTGTTGCAATGTAATGATCCTCATGTTCTTAAATACTGCAAAAAGTACAGTGTAATTTATCAAAAATTATGAAACAGAGAAATAGAATATATTTGAATAGAAAAGTACAAAATTCAGATAATACCATTAAACCTATTCGGAATATTATTAAATTTAAACTTGTAGATATCCTAAGAAATAAAATATTTTTTCATTAAAACCAATGATTATAAAGTAGAGGATCCCAAATCTATTGCAAATTCTTTTAACGTATTATAGTATATAGTACAGAAATATTATTAACAACTTAAACATTTAAGATTTTGCAAAAGATACTGCAATTGGTTACTTAACAGATGTATTTAATAATTAGTATTAATATATGTAATTAGTCAATAACTGCAACAGTGCTTTTCCATTCAATCATAACATGAATAAAATTGAATGCACATTAAATGAAACACTATTGCAAACACGTAGATAATATAGTTAAAATTAACTGAAGGGGTGAGAATGAAATAATCCAAAGCCATACTTTTAACAAAAATTGTTTTGTGCGAGTGCATTTCTTACACATATGGGAAAGCTATTAATAAAATATTGTAATAATTACTCAACAAATGACATAGCCTAAGGACTCTAAACCTTTGTAAAAGTTTGTCTATTATTACATATATTTTTTTATTTCATTTTAATTGTTAGTTTTTAATATATATGCATTTACATTGTATATGTGTGTATAAGTGCATTCATTAGATTAACGTTTATAATATTATAACTTGTAATTTTGTATTGTTTGCGATCATTAACACTTAATCTCAGGACTTTGTAAATCTCTATTTCAACGTTACTTAGCTATTTCAACGTTATTTAGACAAAAAAATCGTTGTGTAGACTAAGAATCGAACTCGCACTCTTCTACACAAAACGCAGAAGTCTTACCGTCTGAGCTATTGAAACGACATGAAAGCTTTCCTTTCTGTGCGGAGTGTCGATCTAGTCATGAAGGTCCATTGTCGATTTAACTACACGAGTTATGTATATATTTATCTTTTATTTACGTAATATCATATTTTTTGCAGTTTTTGAAGTGAATTTCGGAACGATGCTAGTAACAAACCAAATAGCCTAAATTTAAGTAACTCAATATTCGTTATCTTGTGTATCGGTGCTCTGGTCTCCGATCATGCGCATTGTCTTACATCTGAGACTTTGGAATATTGAATCGTCTCATCCTTTTCCAGGGAAACTGTACGTAAGCCTACTGAAAATAACACTGTATTAATTCTAAAATTTACATCTTTCCGAAAATTTGTTATTGCGAAATTCTATCTGTATAATCATGTTGTCAATGTAGTACGTTAAGCGTTGTAGAAAGAACAATTTCTTAATTTCTAAAATACGAGATTATACTATATCTCTATTCTGTATATAAAATAAAAAATGATATAATTAATATGTTCTCAATTTGTGAAAAGAATTTCTCAAGTCATATTTAAAAAAAAAAAAAAAAAGAAAACGAATATGATATAAGGGCGTACAGCAGTCAAAAATTAAGCTCCTCAGAATAGCCGCCCTGGTTCAGTCCCCGGCCAGGTTTTCATGGAATTTTAGATGAACAAAGCAAACGCTGCGGAGTGGTTTTCTCAAGGTACTCCCGTTTCCTCTATCATTTCGTCAACACTCTCCACTTATCTTCCATTTCTCCAATTATCTGCACTAACTGGGGTGAAATTTTGGTGATAATGCGGGTTTCCGATGCTGACAAAGGAAGGGCTTTCAGTTCCGGGATTATCAGATAGCCTACTTATCCGAGGATGGTACTTGGCTCTATTAGAGCAAAGGCAGGATGACCTATCTGTCGGCAACGGACTCACGAATGCCACCAGGTCACCTGTCGGACTTGAACAATCGCATATATGGAGCAAAGCAAACCCAAGTGCAAGGTTCCATCCCAGGTCAGGTCTTCGAAAAGCTAAACTGCTCATACTAACAAGCAAACATTCTGATGGGGGCAGATAAAAAAAGTTATTTTTCCCCCTTTCACCATGTTATTAATGTCAAAAACAAGTGCTTATACAAATTTTGGTCACTCGACCGCAATTACGAGGACCGTAAAAATTAAGTTCGTCAGGGGTCGTCAACAGAAAGAAAAAACAATTTCATTTGAAAAATTTGTTGGAAGGATACAGCAATTGTTGAGTTATTTTTCAACCTATTCCCAACCTGAATTCAGACATTTGTCATATCATGGGATCGACAGAGGGGTGCAGACGGCTGTCAAACGCTGGTTCCGATCCCAGGCGGCTGACTTCTACGACACAAGGTTACAAAAATTGATCCCATGGTATGACAAATGTCTCAATTCTAGTCTGGGATATGTTGAAAAAATTGCTGTATGTTTCAATAAATCTTTCCATGCAATTGTGCTTTTTTCTGTAAACGGCCCTCGGGAAAATCACTTTCTGGACGGCCTCGTAATTGCGGTCGAGTGACCAAAATTTGTATAAGCACTTCTTTAGGGACCGGATTTTTATGTAATTACATATTATATTTATTTCAACCTAACCGTATATAAATAACAAATCTTTGCGAACCTTGTAATTGTCATTAATATATTTAAATTTGATACTACATATTTTTACATTTTTACTCCACATTACATATTATGGCTTGGTATTACATAAACCTAAATATTTAGGGGGTTTATTCATTTTACTCCTCTAAAAGGAAAAAAAAAAAAAACCTTCTTTTAGGGAAGTTTACAATTTGAAATACACAAATTTAAAAATCCTTTTTACCTATCCAAGAAAATATATATTTCGGCACGAAACATAACGTCCTTAATTCCAGGCAAACAACAGTTTGTAAATGCCTATAGTTTGAGGTTTTAGTCTTATTTTCTCCTAATCCAGTAAAGCGAAACAGTGCTTGCAGTACTGTTGTGTCATTCATTTCACTCAGTTCTCTAGTTTTAGTACTTACAGTATAAAGTGCAAGTGAGTTTATCTACTGCTTTTAACTAACTAAAATGGCCCCTGTATCTTCAAATGCCTATAGTTTGAGGTTTTAGTCTTATTTTCTCCTAATCCAGTAAAGCGAAACAGTGCTTGCAGTACTGTTGTGTCATTCATTTCACTCAGTTCTCTAGTTTTAGTACTTACAGTATAAAGTGCAAGTGAGTTTATCTACTGCTTTTAACTAACTAAAATGGCCCCTGTATCTTCAATCCTAACGACAAAAATAAAATCATGGATTGCGATGGACGAAGCTTTCACTACAGATGGAAAAATAGTAATGTGTCAAGTGTGCGGTAAAAAAAGTCGGGTGCTCTATGAAATCACAAATGGAGAGCCTTACCTACCCTATACCTGCCACATATTGATATTAAATATTTTCATGATTTTACATATTTTGGTACATATTCAGCTTATTTTTCTTACATAAATATGTACATTTTTCACGCCTTGATATTACATAAAAATCCGGTCCCTAGACATTATTAACATGGCGAAATAAAAAAAATAACTTTTTCATCTGCCCCCATCAGAATGCTTGCTTGTAAGCAGGTAAATGTACAAGGGACAATCAATAAGTTTTCAGACTGCCCTAAATGTAGGCAACACACAGGACATAAGAAACGCCTGGAAACTATACTAAATGCAGCACTTGAAAAGCAGGAAAGAAGACTAGCCACAAGGCGTACATGGAGAGATTCCAGGAAAAATCGTAATAGATCCTTGACATTTACTAAAGACTATTATTTTTTGATCCTACAGACGTAGGCAGTTAACGCAATAAAATGTCAACATACATGCCCAACTTGGAGTCAGGCCACAAAGGGAAAAACACTGGAGAAGGGAGTTCGATCCGGTGCTGTGGATTGGACTTCGGCGTAGCTCAACGGTGAGAGCGCTTGGTACGCAGAACTAAGGACCCGGGTTCGATCCCCGGCGCCGGAGCGAATTTTTCTCCTCTAATATTAATTGATCCTTGACATGTCTGCACAAAATTGCATGTAAAAGCTCAGCTCTTAAAGGCAATCTGACGCTGTTTGATAAACTGACTCAACAGACATTGAAGCAATGATCTTCAGTGACGCGCATGTATAACGATAAGTCCACACCTGTGGAGTAACGGTCAGCGCGTCTGGCCGCGAAACCAGGTGGCCCGGGTTCGAATCCCGGTCGGGGCAAGTTACCTGGTTGAGGTTTTTTCCGGAGTTTTCCTCAACCTAATACGAGCAAATGCTGGGTAACTTTCGGTGCTGGACCCCGGACTCATTTCACCGGCATTATCACCTTCATTTCATTCAGACGCTAAATAACCTAAATGTTGATACAGCACACCTCAACACCAAATTACCTTTCGTCTCGGTTCTCTTATCTATACTCCAACCACGACGTAAATACCGGATCACTTATCTGTGGCACGCTAAGTATACCTCTTCATAGAACATCTTGTTATTCATCATCTTTTACAGTATCCACCTCGCGTCAATGGAATTCCTTGTCACAAAGTATTACGGGCTGCAAGACAACAAACACCTTTAAGAACAGCTTAAAAGATAACCTTATTAGCATTTCTCTCCAATCATACTGATTTAAACTATCACTGACTACATTGTTACTTCTTTCTTTAGACATCATCCTGATAGTGCTGTATTTTCAAAGTTGTCTCATAATAATCTCTTTCTATTATCTAATATTATTTGAAATATATTAACATTCTATGTATTTTAGCTTAATTCTGCTACACAATTTATCTCAGTGTTTAATTAATAGTTCATTGTATTTTGTTGTTTAATTCATAAATAACTCTTGTATACATGTAACTCTCATCTAAATCAAATTGTTGAATTCTTTGTAAGTTCATGCATATGTATATATATTTTTGCTGGTTGAGTGGAAGAGAAGGCCTTACGGCCTTAACTCTGCCAGCTAAAATAAATCATTATTATTATTATTATTATTATTATTATTATTATTATTATTATTATTATTATTATAAAATAACCAAATAAAAAATATAACGATTATTTTGTTCACAGTTTTAAAATCAAGCTTCGTCTTTCACATTTGAAACCCTATGGTGTTCTAACATGACAAATTAGTTCGTTTCCTCCAATCCTTTTGTAGTATAAGACACTTTAACCCCAGTTTGTGAAACACTTGAAATTTTATGAGGGGTAAAATGCAAATCACGCTCCATTACAGCCATAGGTTGCTTTGCTCTCTGCTATAAGTAGGTTCTGCCGTTATTATCCCAATGTACAAAGTTTTTTTCCTTACGCCCCGTTACATACAAGTTTGAGCTGGATGCTCAATTTCATAAATCAACTGTGTCGGTCGAACTTGGTGGTTCTGGTAAAGAGTTAGTTCCCTAGGTAACGGGGGCCGGGCGGGGCTCGGAGAGAGTGAGCGATGGCCCAGATTCGACAGCGAGGATAATCGCAGCAGTAGTGGGATTACGCGTACCAACTTGAGCTATTCAGAACACAGCCTGCTCCTCAATGTCAGTAATTCTAACTGCACAATCCCGGCGGTTATAGTCTTCACTCAAGTGAAAAAAATGGATGAATACCAGGGGCGAATGCTAGTCACAAAAGTTAGGCTTTCTCTTTTTATTAATAGGGGAAGATGGGAGGATATAATAATTCATAATTAATAAAAATAATCAGATCCAAATAAATCATTTATTTTATAATTATGAAATCATTATGAGTCATGGATCATATTCGCTTATCAGATGTATAAGTTCGATATAATATAACAAATATGGCCAACAAAACAGTTTATTTAGTTTTTTCGACCCTGCCAACCAATGCATATTGTTGTATTGACCTGCACTGAACGAGCGCACATATTCTCTATAATGTCTGTCTTCTCTTGAATAGTCCTTCGGGAAAATGGATTTAATAATAATGTTTCAATAACACACAATTCCGAACTCATTGCAATACTTCAAATTAACGTTTAAGAATTAATAATACATGCAGCAGCTAGCACATGCATTCCGCTCATACAATTACATTGCACTCGCAAATCACAGCACATTCCCGCTGTCAATACTGCTCTGTGTAACGTTAAATAGTCGTTGGTGTAGCTCTCGGAACCAGTGCTTCAAACAACACATAACAGAAGAATGTGCGCCTAGGACGGACCAAGGAGGAAGGCACTTGCGCGCGCATCATATTCTCGCTATTTCTACGTCTTTCCTGTAGCTCCGAGAAACGAGGAAGCGTTGCGATACTTTCGATGTGCAACCTGCGGATAGTATTACGCCTATACATTATTCCAAAAAATCAAAATAAATTTTAATGTATGTAACGCCATTTTGAGAAATACACATTCTATGAAAATATTGGGCTTGCGCAGCAAGCATAGCATGCCCTGAGAAATCGCCCCTGATGCAAACACACCATAAACCCAGCAGAATGATAAGATCAACAAATCCTGTAAAAAGTGATTATTAGGACTAGGATTTGATGTAATATCAAGGTGTGAAATATGTACATATTTATGTAACAAAAATAGGTCAAATGTGTATTTACAATAGTGTTGTGGGATTTAATCGATTAATCGATCAATTTCTGTTGTATGATTAATCGATCAAAAATATTTAATCGAATAATCGAGTCGATTAAAATTAATCGGTTGTAGTTGATATTAATTATTATTTTGTTAATACAAACTCATACTAAAAATTCCGACAATATTTCTCTCTCTGTTTCTTACTTAAAAGCACAAGAGTACTGTTATTTTCTAACTGTAAACCAGGTAGAGTAGGAAAAATCTTTGCACAAATACTTCAGAAAGAGATGGAGGTATGAGGACAGTGATCTAATTTACCTCTATTGAAAGTTGAAAAACAATGCGAAACCTTTATTAAGTTTTATGGTATTCCAAGAAAACTTCCATCTTCTTGTCAGCTTATCTTCCTAGCAAATGAAATACATACATTTCTGGGATTCGTCCCCCTCATCTCTTTTAAAATAGCCATGTCTACACTGTGTGCAAGTGATAGCGTAACTACCTTCTCTTTTTAAAATCTGGTAATTCGATTAATAGGGGCCAGTCTTCTGTTTCGACCGCTGTAGTTTTGCAGTTGCAGTTTCTGTACTCAGTTTTTATATGAAGGTTGTGTGTTTAGTTTGATAAAGAAAAAAAAATCAGTTTTCTGGTTTGTGAAAAGTGTCATATGAGAATTTGAGAGGTAAACTCGGTGAATCGTTTGGATTTAAATTGAACGATCGTGTAGAAGTGCTTGACAGAAAAAAAGTTTTTTTTCGTGTTTAGTGAATCAGGAAACATTGTTACTAAACGTAGAGCGGCACTTAATTCGGAACATGTGAATGCACTCACATGTTTAAAATCATGGATGAAGCAATATTAACTAGGTGAGTCTTCATAATTTTTATTATTTATGTTTGTTTCAAAAATTCCCGGAGAAATTGACATAATAAATTATAAGCCTCATAATAAATATGTTAATAAGTAATTAAAATAGTTGTATATAGAGTAAGGGAGGGTATTGTCGGATACCATTTTGATGTTTCGAAATAAAGGTAATTGAAAAAAGTTAGAATTGGAATTACTTAGTATTATAATAACCTCTTGGGGTTCCTGCAGATTGTACATAAGTATTAGGTAATTTACATAATATGTATTTGCTGTATAACTTGCAAAGACAAAACAGAAATAATATCATCACTGACAGAATGGGAAGCTAATGTCGGATACATTAGACATTATTATGTAAGAGGTATGATAATGCATTTAAAATAATATATTGCCTATCAGAAACTATTACAATAGTGTTCTGTTTAGCCAACTGATATGCAAGCCTTTTAACATCATTTCTGGTTCATCCAAAATATTTTCTCTCCATCATTAACACATAGTCAACTAGCTTCTCTTCAAGAGAAGCTGGGAGTATTGGTTTTCGTCCAAGATTCGATTTAACGGCTTTGGTGGGCTCAGAGTTGGACCGTACATAATCAAATAATGTTGATTGAGGTACATTGAATCTTTTGGAAGCAGCAAGATAGCAAATTCTTTTCTCCCGTACTGCGACAATGGCATTTATCATATCTTCAGACTTCCATTTTTTTAGACTGAATCTCTTTCTTCTTTTACTTTAGGCATCTAAAAATATCAGAAGAAGAAACAATTCGTTACTTCATAATATTCGATTAATTAGAAAATTAATTACTTAGATTAATTAAAAATACCCATGAGTAAAAATGTAGTGGTTTGTTATAGAAAACATATAAATGGGTTTAAGGCAGCTTTTATGTAGCGAGCAGCATTGAAAGACAGCCGACAATGCCCTCGGCTAGTATCCGACATTGCCCTCGGCTAGTTTCCGACATTGGCCGACTCTTCACAAACAGTAAAACAAGCCAGCTGCATGAAACATGTTGTCGATAGCATTTCTGCAATTAGAGAATTAAGAAGCCTAATCTATGGTATATCAAACAGTGCACACCATGTTGTGTAAATATAAGAATAACTTGTAACGAATAAATCACATTACTTACCCTCAAAAAGTTTTTTTTTTTTTTTGCAGAAACGTTGAAAACACGCTATTCACACACACAGTGAAGCACTCAACAGTAATGGCTATTCATGCAGATGTTCGTCTACTTGTAGAGAACGTAATGCTTTATTTTCACATCAGATTGCACCATTCGATGGAAAAGAAATATGTTATCCGAGATTATCCGACATTACCAGACCTATCCGACAATCCCCTCCCTTACTCTACAGATATACAATATTTAATACTTATGCTTATCACCGAACACAAGTTAAATTTAACAATAATTGTGTATTACAGTACATATTAAAACATTTTTTCAACTCGATTAAATTCAAATAGTTAATCGATTAAATATTTTGATCGATCAGTACCACTAACTGAAATATGTAGGGCCTAATATCACAAAAATATGTAATATTGAAAAGAGGTGAGTTTAAATTACGTTGGTATAGAAGCACTTAATACATACCAGACACTGTCTTTTTCAATTATTTTGCTTTCAAAAATGACTAAATCGAGTTATAGAATGCCTAGAAAATGTGAAATTATTTTTCTTACATTTCAAAAGCTTAGTGAAATGCCAAATATTTTTCGAGGGATCGCTGAATGCCGCTGATCAGATAGTATCCATTTATAAGCTGAGCATTACCTCCCTACGTCGCAGGATGTTGTTGGAGCAAATTTCAAGAGAGAGAACCATTGCAAATACGGTATGCGCCAAAACAAACAGTACTGAAATTATAGCTCACCTGCTGTCCACGTTTCCCTAGCAACGAAATATTTATTTATTGTACTACTACTACTCATCATCATCATCATCATCATCATCATCATCATCTGGCACTACAACCCCGGGTGGGTTTTCGCCGCTCGTACAACAGTCCTCCATTTTGTCCCATCTTCAGTCTTCTTTCTCCAACCCCTCACTCCCATTATTTCTAGGTCCCTGATGACCCCATCCAGCCATCTCTTCTTAGGTCTTCCTTTCCTTCTTCTGTTGTGGACTTTCCCTTGTAGCATTCTCTTGGGAATTCTGTTTTCGTCTATTGTCTGTATGTGTCCCAGCCATCTCAACCTCTGGGATTTTATAAATTTAACAAATCTTGTCCTCCAATCAGTTGATTGGTTCCTTCATTATAACGTATCCGCCATTCGTTGTTTTCATATACTGATCCGTATATTCTTCTTAGAATATTTTTCTCTCGAAACACCGTAAGAGATCTTCTTCTACTTTAGTTAGTATCCATGTCTCGGATCCATTTATTGTACTACTATACAGTGTAAAGATTATTGTTTTTTTTTTATTTTGTTGGTTCTACAGAATATATATATGTTATGGTACATAGAATCAAGGACCCGGGTTCGATCCTCGGCACCGGAGCAAATTTCTCTCCTGTAATATTAATTGTTACTATACAGTGTGTTGAGTAATTATGGAATATTGCTAACAACTCTTTATACAGGGACATCACTTTATTTTTACCAACATTTTTAACATTAACCTGGCTATACTCGGAAACACTGTTGCCCCCTTCCATTACAGGAGTTTGATGTTACTAGTGCAATATGTAAACAAATCATTTTACTAGGTATAGGAGGAGAGAAAAGTAGTGTATCCATTTATGTTGTAAGGAAATACGATATTACGATTTTCAGTTTGATCATCATTTTTACGGAATTTATCAAAATACAGTAGAGTAGTAACATTTTTTTTTTCAAAAACTCAACTTTTCAGGCGGCTATGTTCGTTATGTAATGTCTACTTTATTTAGCATATTAATTATTGATGTTATCATACAATATAGAGTGCATTTAAATTGAGGGGGTCATAAGTAAAGCGCTGTAAGTGCACTTAAGTTACTTTTGAGAGAATGGGGTTTAAATATTTAAGCTTTCGTAAAATCGGTGAAATTTTTTATTTAAATTTTAATGTGTGATGCGATTAAAATATCCCTTTGCCACTAAAATTTTAGATGCTTTTGCTTACATTGGATGCACTTAACTCATGTTATTACAAATGTCACTAGCATTCCTTTGCTTCTAGCCACCTCAATTCAAAAAAAGTTAATCTGAATTTTTAAACAATTTGCTGAAAATGGTTGCCGTTCATTACAATGCAGGCTTCAATTCAGTACGCATATTATTAAAAACATTTTGAAGCATATTTTCTGAAATTGAATTTATCTTTTCTTGAATATAATTTTTTAGTACGATATTATTAATATAGGTTCTTTCTTCTATAGAAAACGCAATCATATTTATGAAACACACTATACACTGCAGTGTTTACTCCACTGCTTGAAGACTTCGAATGCAACAGCGGCCGTAAGTTTGTGTGTCTGACGGGAGCAAGGACATTAGTGAAGGGGTGAGAGTGAAGTACATTCAGAAATGCAGGTACAATAAAAATGTAAGTAAAAATAAAATGATGTCCCTGTACTACTCATCATCATCATCATCATCATCATCATCATCATCATCATCATCATCATCTGGCACTACAACCCCGAGTGGGTTTTGGCCGCTAGTACAACAGTCCTCCATTCTGTCCCATCTTCAGTCTTCTTTCTCCAACCCCTCACTCCCATTATTTCTAGGTCCCTGATGACCCCATCCAGCCATCTATTCTTAGGTCTTCCTTTCCTTCTTCTGTTGTGGACTTTCCCTTGTAGCATTCTCTTGGGAATTATGTTTTCGTCTATTGTCTGTATGTGTCCCAGCCATCTCAACCTCTGGGATTTTATAAATTTAACAAATATTGTCCTCCAATCAGTTGATTGGTTCCTTGGTTTCAATATGGTATAATTGTTTGGGGTGGAAGTACAAAAATTAATCTTAGTCCGTTAAATTTACTACAAAAACGAATAAATAAAATTTGTTTGAAGAAACGTTTCGATTATCCAACTAAATTAATTTATTCTGAATTTAATGTGTTTAATATTGAACAAATTTATAAGTATACGCTGTTAACATTTTATCATAAAAATCGTAATAAGTTTGTATTACAGACACATAATTATGACACAAGACGAAATATTAATTTAACATTAGTAGAACCTAAATGTCTCACATCTGCTGGTCTAAAGCATAGCATTAATTTTGGCTCTCGGTTGTACAATGCTTTAACTAAATTACACCCAGAACTTCTAACATGTAACCCACTAACATATAACAAGAAAATTAGAAACGTGTTAATATCTTCAATTTGACTAAATAAATATATAGTCTATGTGTATAAATTAATCAACCTATATTATATTTGTATTCTATAATTTTGAAATATATAGTCCTACTTTTCACGTGCGATATTATTCTTCTCTAGTGTTAATATTATATTATATAATTCCATTGCCGCTGTAAATTTAAATTTTATTTCTTATTTTATTTTACTTATTTATTTTCATTATTTTTTTTTCTATATTTCTCTTACATTAATATTGTATTATATATATTTTTGTAACTGTTAATTTTAATTCTATTTCCTATTTTATTTCATTTTATATTGTCTTATAGGCTTATTAATAATATATCTGAACTGCGACCGAACACGAGCGCTGCTCATTCGGTCTCAAATTTTGTTAATACTACTGTATCTCCTGTTTTTCATATTGTTTGTATTATTTTATTTCTATTTCTCTTGTTGTGTTTGTAATTATATTCTTTATTCTGTATATTTAAATTTAAATAAATAAATTTAAATTTAAATTCATTATAACGTATCCGCCATTCGTTGTTTTCATATACTGATCCGTCTATTCTTCTTAGAATTTTTCTCTCGAAACACCGTACGAGATCTTCTTCTACTTTGGTTAGTGTCCATGTCTCGGATCCATTTACTGTACTACTATACAGTGTAAAGATTATTGTTTTTTTATTTTGTTGGTTCTACAGAATATATCTGTTATGGTACGTAGAATCAAGGACCCGGGTTCGATCCTCGGCGCCGAAGCGAATTTTTCTCTAATATTAATTGTTACTATACAGTGTGTTAATTAATTATGGAATATTGCTAACAACTCTTTATATATTCATTTTATGAAAAAATATCAAAGACAAAAAGTGTTGGAGATATCCAACTAAAACTTACGGCTGTGATCTCACAAAAGTATTGGTTCATGGCAAAAAAAAATATATATATATATTTTTTTAATGGCATCCTATATTAAATTTTACATATTTGAAATCTCCATTCAATTTTAACATACAAATAGAAGTTTTACTCAGCATAAATGATGAATACTATCTTATAAATGTTATGGTTCTTTCAAATACTTTGATAAGTCATCATCATAATCATCACGAGTTAGGCCGTCCAGCCTGTTCCGTCCCAATAGTAATTGAAGTCTAAAACTGGTCACTCCATCGTCGTCTCGGTCTTCCTACATCCCGTCGTCCCATGGGTCTATAGTTGTGCAGTTTTCTTGGAACTCTGTCTAATGACATTCTCTCTACCTGTTCGTGCCATCTATTTATATAGTTATGTGTTACGCCAATTATATTTGAAATGCCTAATTCCTTTCTAATGTATTTGTTTTGTTTATGATCTAACAGTGTATATCCTACCAACAGTCTCAACAATTTCATTTCTGCTGCCTCCATTCTTCTTTCTTGCTGTTTAGTTAGGTTCCAATTCTCTGAGCCATATACCGATGTTGATATGACCATTGTTTTGTAAAACTTCAGAACTGTATCTGTCCTTACCTTCTTAACAAAGATTCTTTTAACTGTTCCCACTAGTTTTTTAAATTTTAATATTTTTTTGTCAAAATCATTTATATTGTCATATGATAATGTGCAGCCTAAATATTCAAAATGGTTCACTTGTTCTATTGGTTCATCATTAAGGATTATTTTTAATCTTATTGATGTTTTTCCTTTGAATTCCATAACTTTTGTTTTTTTTTTTTTTAAGAAATATTTAAGTTAAATTCTTTAGCTATTATGTTCAGGTTATATAGGGCCCTCTATAAGTTATCTTCTGAATTACTTTGATAAGTGTAACACAAAATAAATGTGTGTAGGCCATGAGACAAAATCTCAGAACTACGACTTAATTCTTACCCACATTACTGCTTCAGGAGTTCAACAAATCATAAACAGAATACTTCATCTAAGCCAGCCGTGGCGAGAACGTGACTCGCGAGACATTGTGGCTCGCAGTGATAGCTCTTGCTTCTAACCTCCGCCAACCCCCACCCTCTCACTCACTGGAGTCAAACTCCGTTCCATTTGTATTTGTCTCTGACCTGCGAGTGGCATATGTCTCTCTCGAAACCATGTACGAACGTTCCAAGTAGGATGGGAGGACGCATTTTTTTTGCTGTCAGTATGATGAGAATATTAAATGTATGATTTGTTCACAAGTATTACGAGAAAAACGGTTATATAACATAAAACGGCATTATACTACATGTTACTGATGAAACATTAAAAGGTTAAGTGCTATTGTTATCATTATCATTATCATTATCATCATCATCATCATCATCATCATCATCTCTGTACGTCGGCCCTTTTTCAGCAGATGTACGAATAATGCGGTTAGCTCTTCAATTTGAACTCACTGATTTACTATGTGATGTCAAATGAAAGATAGATGTAAGGACTTGATAAATGTTGAACTTTCAAATCTTTGCCAAAAAATAAATATCCGAAGCTTCGTTCTTTCGCTTGCTCTGTTGAAACCATGTTCGCTACAACTTACGTTTGTGAAAAATTATTTTCAACAATTAATTAAGATAGTAAAAACCAAATTTAGGTCACGACTGACAGACAAATACCTTCGTGATCAACTACGACTGGCAGTAAGTGACATAATTCCTGATTTTGAAACTCTGTCGCAGAGACATTCTGAAGACAGTTAATTTTAGGTTGTGATATTGTTCATTTATTGTTCATTTCTTTCTTCGTTACACGTACTAAACATTAGTTTGTAGCCTTGTACTGTATGAAATTATATGTAAGTGCTTGACGTAAGGAAAATGAAAATCCGTTAATAAATCAGACAGTTGCTTCACTTCCCCTTCGGGTGTCCACCTCCCTCCATAGGTGCTATGCACGTTGCAGGTTACACAGTGGCTCGGCGCACGATCACATTTTCGCCACCGCTGATCTAAGCGCACCCAATTCATGTGTATGCACACTAACAAGTAAACCTTCAGGTGGGGTAAGAAAACAAAGACTTACCTTTATTACCATTCGATTAAGCATTCAAAACAATACAAAATACGTAAATTTTACAACTCGAACGCAATGAACACCAGAGATCGCGACCAATCAAGATCAAGTTGACATGGGCTACTTAGATTGCAAACAACTATACCACGCAGCAATGCTAGACGCGAGGGCGAAGACAGTACTGCTGTAGTCGCGCTGTCAGCTAGTTTGTACCTTGCAGTTTATTGTGTAATGTTATGTCCAGTGAGCTGAAGATGAACCCAGTGAATATAATGATTACAATTTTGGATACACTAAATGAAGAGGGTTATAAGGAGACAGTGAAATGTCGCGGAAGGAACTTGGAATTGTTGACGATATATATGACTTATTAAAGAGTTATGAATCGGAAGCAGTTGAAGATGAACCATGAAATAATGACAATGTCATGCTTCATGTATGAGAATGGGAGACTGAAAAAACAAATACTACGTCAGAAGAAGAGTTAAGTACTTCACAAAGTTCCGGTTCTCAATATGCTCCTTCCCCTCCCAAAACATCCCGAGTCATTGACTTTCAAGAAAAATGTGAAGTAACAGAGTATTGGATTCTGCCAGGTGTACCGACAAACAAAAAGAAAAAGTTTAACCATAGGTCATGGAGCAGTATGAAGCATAAATTCACGTGGTTAACACACGAAAGTCAACTGTCAAAAGATTGCAACTCATAAGTCGTATTTGGTGGCATGATTTTGGACAGTTTGGACACGTACAATGATGATCAAGTGTTTAATACAGACGAATGTGGGTTCCATAAGGAAATGCCTTTCGGCAGAACATTAGAACGTCAAGGAACCAGTAAAGTGTATGGTGTCGTGCAATCCAAGGGGGCAACTAACGCCGGTGGTTTCTAAAGCTGGAAAACTGATGCCAAAGTTACTACTTATTCTCCAAGAACCGAAAGGTGTAAGTCAAAGAGTTGCGGAACGCATTTTCCAGAGTGACAACCTTGTAGTAAAATGGACTTCGTCGGGAAAAATGACCAAAAAATATGGATACAATTCTTACGAGAAATATTCCTTCCTAATTCTGCAACTTGCAATCTTCTGCTGTTGGACTCTTATGGTGTCCACTGCGACGAAAATACAATTAAGCAACTGTTAGAAGATGTGGACTATGGTCTTAAAAACTAGTAGTTAAAATCATACCACCAAATACGACTTATGAGTAGCAATCTTTGGACAGGTACTTTTTTCGAATGTATAAGCATATGATTTGACACATTTCTCATAATGTAGATTTTGATGATTCATCTGATACATTACAACAACGCAACAATATACTGAAACTACAGTCGCTTGTTTAACAGAAGTTTCCTCAGCGAATAGGGATTATAAAGAATGGACACTGAGCAAATTTTCCTGTGTTTTGTTTCTCTGTGTGCCGACGTTTAGTTACACTTTAAAGCACTAGAGGTTAGTGTAATCGAGCACATGCTAAGATAGTAATAGAGTATAGAGTTGAGACACAGGATCCAAACATCGCCTACCTTATTGCATAATCCAGTAATGCTTTGCTTCAAATAAATTCACGTTAACAGCTTTTCCTTATTTCTCAGTGGCAAACTAGTTGTAATAATCATTTTTTTTTATATTTCAGATATAATAAATTATAAAATAATATAATACATTATAAAATTAAGTATCGAATTCGTTTAATATTTGTATATAATATAATATAGGTAGGCCCATATGGTTTTACTTCTCATAAGAGTTTTGTTTTTCCATTTTCAGTGCTATCAATACATATTTTAATTCTTTTTGGGGTCACTGTCTCAACTCTCATTATAAAGGAACTCTATAGAGTCTAGACATTACAGTTAATGACGGATTTATTATTTTATGGATCCAATTTATTTTATTTGAGTACGTAATGTACCTAGATGTATTAATTATGTGTGTTATATTTCCACTGTGTCGACTGCTATCTGGTGTGATGTCAGCGCCAACTCTAGGGAGAAAGCAGAATCTCACGCTCTAGCTGGCTTGAAGGTCATTGAAATCAGTCCAGCTACATCAAAGGTACCGACGTGAAGTGTCCATTCTTTATAATCCCTATTCGCTGGTTTCCTTCTCCACGATTCCAACAGGCGCATGGGTATGGTTGGGTGTTAGCTGGATTGGGATCCAAAAGTGGACAACGTTTTCAAAACACTACAGAGTTCTGTAACCGAAATGTATAAAGAATATGTACGATCTGTGCAAAATCAGCCCGTATGAAGTGCGGGTGGTGTACTGACAATTTGTGTTTCCAACATTTTGCATTAGCTATCACTGTTGTGCGACATATGTTTCTGGATAAAAACAAATCAGATTCTGGAATACGATGCGTTAAGTAACATGATGACCACGTCATCGTTTTCCTTCTTATGCAGTAATCGCTAGTTGAAGGTATGTTTTCTTGCTGCTTGAAGCCTCGTGTTCTGCGCTGTGTATCGGACTTGATAATTGCAGTCGAGTTACGAAATTTTAGGATTATCCATATTTTATTATGCTGATTCCAAAAATATAAGTTTCATTTGCATTGTTTTTTACCTCGGGTGAAGGTTTACTTGTAAGTTGTTTTGAGGTGTGTAAGAATGGAAATCTTGATACCCCCTTGCACACTGCGTGTTCACTGGTCGTAGAAAGAACCCCAAGAATGTGCTGTGAATTCGTCTTTAGCATAATAGCGTAGCGAGTCTGTTAAGGGCAGCAGGGCGTGGATACTGCTGATACGGCAGGTCAATTTACCTCTATTGTTAACAGCTATCCCAACATGCAACACATGTGAATAATACCTGATACAGTTCTGTGCATGAGGTCAAAAGCCGCCCAAGTCCATATCCACCGGGTATTTACCCATTTGCAGTGTTAAAAAGCACACACACATATTACATAACTAACACATTGATAAATGCAACTACAAATTCCCACTTTTCATATATTACGCCCTGTTTCATAAGGTTAAAAGCATTTCTGCATGACACTGGTCTGAGAATGTTTTGTACGGGCTATTCCATATGAAATCGATCAGTAAAAAACCTCGCATATTTTTAATACTCTAATTTTTTTCCCTATTTATACAAGGTGCTGAGGAGAGTGCATTTTCAAAAATATACTATCGAAAGTCAAACGGTTTTCGTACTATTGAGCGACAAATTTAGCGTATTTTATAAAAACAAGTCTCTTTCAGCGCTCAGAACTCTGGAACCGTTTACTGCAGAACATTGAACGGGAGCTCATTTTGAAGCTGACATTTGGTAGATTATGTTAAGAAGTAATCCTTATTTTTATTGTATACAGAGAGACAGATAATCTGATTTTACTTACTTTTAGGCTTTTTGCCCATTTGTAAAAATGTAAAAAATATTGAGAAAAAACCTTGCATTATTAAGAGGGATTCGGCATTGTTTGCTTAGTGGCTCGGCAATAAGTTTCGAGGGTATTAAACAAATTATATTCACACGCCTAGACTTGAACTGCGCAGTATCGAGAGATGAAGATAAGCGAGCATTGGGCGTCATTTTATTCCTGTGTTTATGAAAACTTGTGATAAAGCTAGCCCAGCTATGCGCTACTAGACGAAACATCACGTGTTTGTCTCCTGGCCTTGCTTGTCTGGGCTAAATCCCGCCTCACAGTCAGCTGGTTACTTCACGCGCGTACTATTTATTTTCTTTATTTGATATTTTCAATACTTTCTTATCAACGGTGCACAGGTAAAAAATATGTGTTTATTTGTACTTTCAATGCGGAATCTAACCATATATTTTTAAAATATTTTTTCGTGGGCAAAGGCGTCTTAATGAAGAAAAATCTAAATTTCTTCATTTCCATAAAAAGTAAAAAAAAAAAACTGTTTATATGTCAATATAAACTTTAACTTCTTAGAATCAAAATAAACCATGATTTTGATCATTGGGTGAAAGGGTTTCGTAGCCACAACAGTTTAAAGTTGCTAATTTTATGAAAATAGGATAAATTTAAATATTTTTAATTTAAACACTATGAAGTTCTGATGCCTCAAACTTTGTACAAAGCATTGTATCACAGTTGTCAACGGACAGAAAAAGTTTCATTGTATTTAAAAATTGCAAGGTCAATTTTCTCTATATTTCGGTCGATTTGAGATGGAATAGCCCACACACTTTATTACGTCATACTACTTTTGACAAATAAAACGGTACGGAACAACGTGTTTCAACCAATCACGGTTGCTTATCCTACAAAATGTATCACCTCTCTAGCATTTGTTTGTTTTTATCACCTCCATAGCATTTGTTTCTTTGTACATTCAATAATTTACCTTTTAAATTGATTCATATGTTTCATCACTCTTAATTAAACGTTTTCTATCGTTTATCTTGTTTATATTATTTAAGTTATATTGTAGATTCTGCTGTATGAAATTGTGGATAGTCACTTATCAGAGATTGTTTAATATATATTGATAATTGAAGTGGAATGCAACTGTTTTACTAAAAATCTGTGGCTAGAAGGAAAAAGGTCTTAAGTAAAAATGTTAATACTTTTCAGGAGAGCAGTAGAAAGATTGAAATTGGTTTCAATTATAGAGTTTTTAATAAGAGGTTTTTGCTGGTTATTATTTGTTTATATTTCTTCTAAAATAGGTAATGTTGCTCATTTAACAATTTTCTTGATTATTTCCAAAAATAGCCGCATTTAAGACCTTTTAAGACTAGAACCCAAACTGAGTAGAAGGGACTATTTAAACATAAGACCTTTTTCATGTCAAAATAAATGAGAAATGTAAATTATTAGGAATGCAAAATGGGTCTTAAACAATTATAGGACTGTTTACCATGGTGCTTAAAGTTTTAAAAGGAAATGGCATCAGTATGTGATAAAATGGCTAAAATACAAGTTAGACCTTTTTAATAGGGAAGCATGGAAAGTAAACATATGATGGTTTGCAAGGAATAAAGTATTAAATATTCTTAAGTCCTTTATTCTGAGTGTGCTCTATTCAAAAAGTTCTTAGGACATTTGGTAACGCTCTATAAATCCAGTCAGGAGTCTTATTTGACTTTAGCCGTTTTACCAGATTGTAGACAATTGTTTCCGCTTTCAGAATATACAGGGACATCATTTTATTTTTACTAACATTTCTAATATTAACCTGGCTATACCTTTGGATTAAAGATTCAAAACCGGAAACATCGTTTTCTACCCCCTTCCACTGGAGTTCGATGATACTGGCATAAAATACAAACAGATCGCTTTACTAGGTATAGGAGGGAAGAAAAGTAGTTCATCCATTTACGTAAACTAGGAAATATCGCGATTTTGAGTTTGATAATTTTCATTAGGTTTTTCTTTAATCAAAATACAGTACAGTATTAACAATGAGTCTTTTTACTCCATTCGGACGTATTCATTATGCAGTGTATATTATACTGTCTACAGCACATTAGCTTACAATATAGAGAATGAAGTTACATTGAAAAATAATTATAATATGGATATTTAAACACATTTTTGAAAATGGTGGCCGTTTATTTCGATACAGGCTTCAGTTCTTTTGTGCATATTATCGCACTATAGACTATTGTACCTAATGCCAATTACCATTTTCGTCCTTTGTACTAGAAACTCATTTTAAAATAATTCTGTACCTACTCTATAAAAGAGTACCTTATGTACCGTAAATTCAATCTTCACTTCTGCCCGATCCGAAAAGATAAAATTTCTCAGACATGTTATCTACTGTTCTTCCATATGGTTTTGTCGCAGGGTCGTAGAAAGGATGGAAATCACGTGACAATTAATTAACGAGGTCCCTTTATTTATTTTAAACAGTTCTATAATATTACGTAGACATCCAATTTCTAACAAAAATTAATGTTTTCAGAAAAGAGCTAAGACAGCCCAGCCAGTAGTTTTTACAGAAGGACAAGCAGAAGCCGTTGGGGGACACCGGGATGCGACATAGGCAAACGGACGACAGTACCTGTGAGAGAATATGATTCAATATATTGAAAGAGAACATATTTCTGGAATGTACTCTACACACTAACTCAGTACTGTTTGTGTTTACTACGACCGTAAGGCGACTTTGACTGTATACGCTTGGTTCTGTGTGGAGAACGGTTGGGTAGAGCGGGGTGGAAGTGAAGTACATTCAAAAACTCAGGTACAATAAAAATTGAAGTAAAAATAAAATGATAACCCTGTATAAAAATCTCATTTTCACAAAAAAAAATTGATTTAAGACCTTTTTCCTCCCAGCCACAGATTAATGAAACTGAATCAACAAAGTTTTCTTGAATAGTAATCGTTCATAGACTTGAATGAAGATTGTATCGGCCTAGTTGGCACAACTGGTAACAAGAGAACAGTTAATCATAACACACTACTGCCATCTAGCGGAATATTTGTAACGATGAGATGATATAAAAATACATTAAAAGGCAGTTTAGTATTTTCGTATGTAAATTAATATTTTATTATATTAGAGTACTTTATTTCTTCTAATCTTTATACACTTTCTTCTAATCGTGTAACAGTCAATTAAATCTCACTCGAGTTTTGATTTTCTCTAGATAATATAAAGTCGGCATAAAGCATTTTTCTAAATATGACTTGTGAATTACGACAATCTAATAGTTTCTGTAAAATATACCTTTTAATATTTGCCATAGCACATGTTCCACTTCATCACTTTTCCATATTAAATTCAATAACGCTACATTCACATTACTAAAAGTGTCAATGCATGTTGCGGAAAAATGGTACGTGAAAGAGAAAATCTGAGCTCTGTTTGGATTCAGCACCGCAAGAAACTATATGTGTAGCACAAATTTTGTCCAATATTATTTTGAGAAGATTAACTCCATATGTAGATGAAATTATTGGGGATCATCAGTGTGGTTTTAGGAGTAATAGATCAACTATTGACCAGATATTTTGTATTCGACAGATAATGGAGAAAAAATGGGAGTATAAGGGTACAATTCATCAGTTATTCATAGATTTCAAAAAGGTATATGATTCGATTAAGAGAGAAGTTTTATATGATATTCTTATTGAATTTGGTATTCCCAAGAAACTAGTTCCATTAATTAAAATGTGTCTCAGTGAAACGTACAGCAGAGTTCGTATAGGTCAGTTTCTGGCGGATGCGTTTCCAATTCACTGTGGGCTAAAGCAGGGAGATGCACTATCACCTTTACTTTTTAACTTTGCTCTAGAGTATGCCATTAGGAAAGTTCAGGATAACACAGAGGGTTTGGAATTGAACGGGTTACATCAGCGCTTGTCTATGCGGATGACGTGAATATGTTAGGAGAAAATCCACAAACGATTAGGGAAAACACGGGAATTTTATTTGAAGCAAGTAAAGAGATAGGTTTGGAAGTAAATTCCGAAAAGACAAAGTATGTGATTATGTCTCGTGACGAGAATATTGTACGAAACGGAAATATAAAAATTGGAAATTTATCCTTTGAAGAGGTGGAGAAGTTCAAATATCTTGGAGCAACAGTAACAAATATAAATGATGCTCGGAAGGAAATTAAACACAGACTAAATATGGGAAATGCGTGTTATTATTCGGTTGAGAAGCTTTTATCATCCAGTCTGGTGTCAAAAAATCTGAAAGTTAGGATTTATAAAACAGTTATATTACCGGTTGTTCTTTATGGTTGTGAAACTTGGACTCTCACTTTGAGAGAGGAACATAGGTTAAGGATGTTTGAGAATAAGGTGCTTAGGAAAATATTTGGGGCTAAGCGGGATGAAGTTACAGGAGAATGGAGAAAGTTACACAACACAGAACTGCACGCATTGTATTCTTAACCTGACATAATTAGGAACATTAAATCCAGACGTTTGAGATGGGCAGGGCATGTAGCACGTATGGGCGAATCCAGAAATGCATATAGAGTGTTAGTTGGGATACCGGAGGGAAAAAGACCTTTAGGGAGGCCGAGACGTAGATGGCAGGATAATATTAAACTGGATTTGAGGGAGGTGGGATATGATGATAGAGAATGGATTGATCTTGCTCAGGATGGGAACCAATGGCGGGCTTGTTTGGGGGCGGCAATGAACCTCCGGGTTCCTTAAAAGCCAGTAAGTAAGTATAAATTTTTAGAAGGGTTTTTATGGCCCTTAAAAGGTACCTAGAGAAGAATAGGCCTAAAGAAGTGTATGTATTTGTGGACCTAGAAAAGGCTTTTGACAGAGTGGATTGGAACAAACTGATGGGGATCCTAAAGAAAATGGGTGTGGATTGGAAAGAGAGGAGACTATTCAGTAATCTTTAAGTGAAACAACGAGCGGAAGTCTTCTATAGGTAACTGACAAACGATATTGAGTTGAGGTTGGTCCACAATAAACCGAAACAATTTAACAAGAATCATCTTCCAGAAACGAGAACATGAATGTTGGCGAATTTTTAACTTTTCTGTTCTCGTTTTCTATCACAGCCTACTAAATTCATTCTGTTGTCATCAAAAAGTTGTTTGGTTTTCGTATATTCTGTAGCAAGGAGGCCGTGACAAAATTTCTTCATCCATTGCTTGTAACTAACCGAGAACTTCAGTAGAATCATTTTCAATGTATGCTACATGTACAGGGACATCATTTTATTTTTATTTCAATTTTTATTGTACCTGAGTTTTTGAATGTACTTCACTCCCACCCCTTCTACTAATGAAGTTCAAGCGTCCTCCACACAGATCCAAGACCGCATATACAGTCATAGTAGCCTTACAGTCATAGTAAACTGTACGTTCCAAAATTATGTTCGCGTTTTCCAGTGACGAAAGAGCTTTCAATATTGAATCATTTTCGCACAGGTACTATCGTCCATTTGCCTACGTCGTATTCCGGTTTCCTCCAGCTAGTGGCTGGGCTGTCTTAGCTCTTTTCTGAGAACATTAATTTCTGTTAGGAATTGGACGTCTACGTAATATTATACAACTGTTTAAAATAACTTAAATACAAGGGCCTCGTTAAGTAATTAACTGCCACGTGATTTCCTCCCTTTCTACGACACTACGACTTAACCACTTGGACGGACAGTAGATAGTATGTCTGAGTAATTTTATCTTTTCGGATCGGGCAGAAGTGAAGATTGAATTTACAGTACGTAAGGTACTCTTTTATAGAGTAGGTACAGAATTATTTCAACATGAGTTACTAGTACGAAGGACGAAACTGGTAATTGGAATTACGTACAATAGTCTATAGTGCGATAATATACACATTATAACTGAAGCCTATATCGAAATGAACGGCCACCATTTAAAAAAAATGTGTTTAAATATCCATATTATGATTATTTTTCAATTTAACTTCATTCTCTATATTGTACGCTAATGTGCTGTAGACAGTATAATATACACTGCATAATGAATACGTCCACATGGACAGCTCAATTCGTGAGTAAAAACACTCATTGTTAATACTGCACTGTATTTTGATTAAACAAAACCTAATGAAAATGATAAAACTCAAAAGCGCAATATTTCCTAGTTTACGTAAATGGATGAACTACTTTTCTTCCTTCCCTCCTATACCTAGTAAAGTGATTTGTTTGTATTTTACGCCAGTACCATCGAACTCCAGTCGTGGAAGGGAGTAGCAAACGGCGTTGATCCAGAGGTATAGGCAAGTTAATATTAAAAATGTAGTAAAAGTAAAATGATGTCCCTGTATATGTAATCAGACCACGTGAATTGGATTTTTAAATATTCCGTGCCATAAATCTTGAAGTTAGTTAACCTGTGTTCATGAGAGAACGTCATTGGTCAATTATACACAAATAACATCAGAATGCATAATATCGACTTTACATATCGTTATTGACATACAAATCGATATGCATAGCCATTTCCGTTCTCGGTTTATTGTGAATCAAAAATCTTCACGTTCACGTCCTCAGTTTCCCTTCCTCGTTCTGGTTTTCGTTCCCGGTTTATTGTAGACCAGCCTTTAATCTATCTGCGATAACACAGATTTCATGCAATAAATCACGCAACATTAAATATTGTGTACTAGTGCAGCGAAATATAATGCTACCCATTATAGAATATTGCTTTTAAGAAGAAGCTGCGAATTCCATACACTTTCCTAAGCACATTCGTCAGACGTAGGAAGCTTGTGCAACTGGCCCAGATGATGATGGGCACAATCAAGAGACGAGTTGGCAGGCATGCAGACAGGAGCTGTAAGGTAACGCAGACGAGCGAGCGGGATGGCGGGGAAGGGGGCTGGGGAGTCATTACCCGATAACGCGAAACGACATTACAAATTATAATTTTCGAATAGCTTTCAACGGAAATGAGTGTGCTAGTATTACTGCATGCAGACGGAAACTGTATTAGGGGCCCTATTAAAGTTAATATTAGGATTTCCTTTCAACACAATGAAACGAGATACTGCGTCTATTGTAGCACTGAGAACTGACGAGGACTATCTTTTCCAAACTAATTTACGTAGAAACGGGGAAAGAAGAAGCCCGGAGTGTCTTCTGTTCAAACTTTGCCGACACAATCTTTTCAGATTCGCCACCACCTGATACTGCATAAACTCTGCATTAAAACTTGTTTAATATTCAGTAACCCACTCTGTCGGTACTCCGATGAAACACAGAATGTAAAGCTCGGGTTCAAGTATAGGAAAAGGCGGATATTTCGTAAATTACAAAACGGTCCATCCCTATTTATCGTCCTTTACTTATACAAAACAGCAATAAACTTAATACTACAGATCTTACTTGAAAATTATTTATAACCCTAAAGAATGATAACAGAATATAAATGATAACTTGAATATCATTTATAATGTCGGCAAATGACTCTTGTCAAGTGTCACTGCATTGAATAAAAAAAATATATAATGCTAAAGAACGATAACAGAATATAAACGATAATTTGAATATTATTTATAACCCTAAAGACAGATTACAGAATATTTATAACTTGAATATTATATATCGCTAACGAACGATAACAAAATAAAATGATCATATGAATATTATTTGTAATGCTAAAGAACGCTAAAAAAATATAGATGATGACTTGAATATTATTTATATCGCTAAAGAATGATAACAGAATATTTATAACTTGGATATTAGTTATATTACTAAAGAACGATAACAGAATATAAATCATAACTTGAATATTACTTATAATGCTAAAGAACGATAACAGAATATAAACGATAATTTAAATATTATTTATAACTCTAAAGAAAGATAACAGAATACAAATAACTTGAATATTATTTGTATCACTAAAGAACGACAACAGAATATTTATAACTTGGATATTATTTATATTGCTAAAGAACGATAACAGAATACAAATGATAATTTGAACATTATTTATATCGCTAACAAAACATAACAAAATAAAATGATGATATGAATATTATTTATAACACTAAAGAACAATAACAAAATATAAATGATAACTTGAATATTATTTATATCGCTAACGAACGATAACAAAGTAAAGTAATTTGAATTTTTTGGGTCATTTTACGACGCTGTATCAACATCTAGGTTATTTAGCGTCTGAATGAAATTAAGGTGATAATGCCGGTGAAATGAGTCCGGGGTCCAGCACCGAAAGTTACCTACATTTCCTCGTACTGGGTTGAGGGGAAACCCTGGAAAAAACCTCAACCAGGTAACTTGCCCCGACCGGGATTGAAGTAATTTGAATATTATTTATAAAGTTAAAGAGCGATAACAAAATATAAATGATATCTCGAATATTATTTATATCGCTAAAGAACGATAACAGAATACATATGATAACCTGAATATTATTTATAACGCTACCGAACGATAACAAATCAAAATGGTAACTTTAATATTATTTATAACACTAAAGAACGATAACAAAATAAATAATAACTTGGATATTATTTATATTGCTAAAGAATGATAACAGAATATAAACGATAACTTGAATATTATTTATATCGCTATGTGAACTGTTTAAACAAATATTAAAAATTGTGTATTTTTAAAGTATCACTGAAATGTCCAAAATATGTTTAACAAATGTGAAAATTTTGGCTGTTTTTCAACAAATACTGTTGTAATACAACCATTTTAACCAAATATATTACTTTTCATGATTTTCTCATGTAGCGCCTCCTGTTATCTAACGGTAACTTGGGGACTGTAGTTCCCCTGTTAATTTTTTATAATTTTAACAGGCTCGTTCCCTTAAACATAGGGGCCATCAGAGTAGCTCAGGCAGCTGGCCCGCTTGCCTGTTGATTTAGAGTTCCACTCGGGAGTATATTAGATTCCCGCTTGGGTTGATTAACTGGTTTGGTTTTTTTTTTCAAGTTTTCTCCAACCGTAAGACGAATGTCCGGTAATCTATGACGAAACCACGGCCTCATCTCGCCAAATATAATCGCTCTATCATTAATTCCATCAACACTAAATAACCTAATAGTTTGACACAGTGTCGTTAAATAACTAACTAAAAAATTACAATAGTCAGTATAACTACCAACGCTCGTCAGAAAGATGGAGATAGTTCGTATTCGTTGGGCAACAGGCTTGGTAAAATGGTTTAGGAGAGCTTCATAACACGTTTAAACATTTTTATTGAAAAGAAATAAATAAACTAACACTCGGAAGCTGTTGTGAATGTCGTGCTGCATTTCTTGGAAAATAACGTACTTACTAAAATTAGTTTATTATTGTTCATAGCTGAAATAAGAATGGAAGACAGAGAAAGACGAAAACCAACCGACGCGAAGTCCTTCAACGACGTGATGATTTTTATTCAGAACGAATGGAGATGAAGATGGGGATGACTGCTACGTCAGCAGCCCATGGTTAAAATTTATAATTCAATTTTGATCTCGTATTCTTCACGCTGGTGCTTTGTATTTACTGAAAATGAACCTTAATTTACAGTTATGGATATTAGATTCACAAAACCAGCTGGCACAGTGCGTCACATAAAGTGTTTTACAACAAAATGACAATATAGCACGTTCATGAAAATTCTACATTCAAAAAATATAGTATTGGCATTGGAAACTACTCAGCGAGACTGGGTTAACCATAATCACTAAGGCCCATTCATAATGAAAATTAAACATAACCGTAACATAAACACAGAAGTTGGCGCCCAGGCTACCAAATGGGATCATTCACAATGATTCACATAAGCATTGACATAAACATTACCGTAAGACGTTAACATGAAAGTTTGCAAACTCCAAACTTTCATGCTTATGCTTACGTGATTTGCAAACAGAACACAATCGTGGAGCGCTGAAGTATGCGACAGAATATGAGGAAATGGCGTCGTTGTTATGTTTCCATGGTTACCAAGTATGTTTGCTGTTATGTTTATGTTCCCATCGTGAATGATGGTATGACTTCTTGATTTTAAGGCCCATTCACAATGAAAATTAAACATAACTGTAACATAAACACAGAAGTTTGCACCCAGGCTACCAAATGGGATCATTCACAATGATTCACATAAGTATTGACATAAACATTACCGTAAGACGTTAACATGAAAGTTTGCAAACTCCAAACTTTCATGCTTATGCTTACGTGATTTGCAAACAGAACACAATCGTGGAGCGCTGAAGTATACGACAGAATATGAGGAAATGGCGTCGTTGTTATGTTTCCATGGTTACCAAGTATGTTTGCTGTTATGTTTATGTTCCCATCGTGAATGATGGTATGACTTCTTGATTTTAAGGCCCATTCACAATGAAAATGAAACATAACTGTAACATAAACACAGAAGTTTGCACCCAGGCTACCAAATGGGATCATTCACAATGATTCACATAAGCATTGACATAAACATTACCGTAAGACGTTAACATGAAAGTTTGCAAACTCCAAACTTTCATGCTTATGCTTACGTGATTTGCAAACAGAACACAATCGTGGAGCGCTGAAGTATACGACAGAATATGAGGAAATGGCGTCGTTGTTATGTTTCCATGGTTACCAAGTATGTTTGCTGTTATGTTTATGTTCCCATCGTGAATGATGGTATGACTTCTTGATTTTAAGGCCCATTCACAATGAAAATGAAACATAACTGTAACATAAACACAGAAGTTTGCACCCAGGCTACCAAATGGGATCATTCACAATGATTCACATAAGCATTGACATAAACATTACCGTAAGACGTTAACATGAAAGTTTGCAAACTCCAAACTTTCATGCTTATGCTTACGTGATTTGCAAACAGAACACAATCGTGGAGCGCTGAAGTATACGACAGAATATGAGGAAATGGCGTCGTTGTTATGTTTCCATGGTTACCAAGTATGTTTGCTGTTATGTTTATGTTCCCATCGTGAATGATGGTATGACTTCTTGATTTTAAGGCCCATTCACAATGAAAATGAAACATAACTGTAACATAAACACAGAAGTTTGCACCCAGGCTACCAAATGGGATCATTCACAATGATTCACATAAGCATTGACATAAACATTACCGTAAGACGTTAACATGAAAGTTTGCAAACTCCAAACTTTCATGCTTATGCTTACGTGATTTGCAAACAGAACACAATCGTGGAGCGCTGAAGTATGCGACAGAATATGAGGAAATGGCGTCGTTGTTATGTTTCCATGGTTACCAAGTATGTTTGCTGTTATGTTTATGTTCCCATCGTGAATGATGGTATGACTTCTTGATTTTAAGGCCCATTCACAATGAAAATTAAACATAACTGTAACATAAACACAGAAGTTTGCACCCAGGCTACCAAATGGGATCATTCACAATGATTCACATAAGTATTGACATAAACATTACCGTAAGACGTTAACATGAAAGTTTGCAAACTCCAAACTTTCATGCTTATGCTTACGTGATTTGCAAACAGAACACAATCGTGGAGCGCTGAAGTATGCGACAGAATATGAGGAAATGGCGTCGTTGTTATGTTTCCATGGTTACCAAGTATGTTTGCTGTTATGTTTATGTTCCCATCGTGAATGATGGTATGACTTCTTGATTTTAAGGCCCATTCACAATGAAAATGAAACATAACTGTAACATAAACACAGAAGTTTGCACCCAGGCTACCAAATGGGATCATTCACAATGATTCACATAAGCATTGACATAAACATTACCGTAAGACGTTAACATGAAAGTTTGCAAACTCCAAACTTTCATGCTTATGCTTACGTGATTTGCAAACAGAACACAATCGTGGAGCGCTGAAGTATGCGACAGAATATGAGGAAATGGCGTCGTTGTTATGTTTCCATGGTTACCAAGTATGTTTGCTGTTATGTTTATGTTCCCATCGTGAATGATGGTATGACTTCTTGATTTTAAGGCCCATTCACAATGAAAATGAAACATAACTGTAACATAAACACAGAAGTTTGCACCCAGGCTACCAAATGGGATCATTCACAATGATTCACATAAGCATTGACATAAACATTACCGTAAGACGTTAACATGAAAGTTTGCAAACTCCAAACTTTCATGCTTATGCTTACGTGATTTGCAAACAGAACACAATCGTGGAGCGCTGAAGTATACGACAGAATATGAGGAAATGGCGTCGTTGTTATGTTTCCATGGTTACCAAGTATGTTTGCTGTTATGTTTATGTTCCCATCGTGAATGATGGTATGACTTCTTGATTTTAAGGCCCATTCACAATGAAAATGAAACATAACTGTAACATAAACACAGAAGTTTGCACCCAGGCTACCAAATGGGATCATTCACAATGATTCACATAAGCATTGACATAAACATTACCGTAAGACGTTAACATGAAAGTTTGCAAACTCCAAACTTTCATGCTTATGCTTACGTGATTTGCAAACAGAACACAATCGTGGAGCGCTGAAGTATACGACAGAATATGAGGAAATGGCGTCGTTGTTATGTTTCCATGGTTACCAAGTATGTTTGCTGTTATGTTTATGTTCCCATCGTGAATGATGGTATGACTTCTTGATTTTACTGTAACGTTAAGTTAACGCTTACGTTATGTTTAATTTTCATTGTGAATGATCCCTTACACTACAAATTTCTTAACAATATTTCAGTCTATACCTTATCACTAGAGGCCAGCGTTTGATCACCGAGTGACGAAAACAGGTTAGCTATGCTATGGGGTATAGATTGTGGCAGTACAGTCAACGCAAAAGATAATAGAAAAAGAGTACCGATGGTAACATGGTTAGATGTCGATTAAAAGTCTGATTGTGAGATAACTGTGCATGCGCAGACTTGGTTAATAAAAACCTAAACTAACCAAACCTAACCTTCGTTTATGCAAGATTTGTAACCGGAGAAAGAAGAAAATAAGAAAAGTACTGTCGGTGACTCAGGAAAAGACGAGAGCGGACTGAGGAGGAAGGGATGTGAACAGATAACGGACGACAACACGTGCAATATTTGTACTGCAGTAAGCGGAAACATTAGGTCTCCTTCTATTCAACTTAGCTTTAATTTCCATATGCATTGTTACTCATGTTTCCTGCACGAGTAATAACCTGGCTACTGGGATGCTTATCTGAGCGATGTTTATAATAATCAGCAGCGATAGTCAAGAAGGTCACATTCTTTCCGCTCGTCTTCTCCTGAGTAACGGACAGTAGTAGTATTTAATATATATTTGAAAATATTGGTAAGGAACAACATAATTCTAATGAGAATGTATTTCAAAATACTTTTAGAGAACAACATAATCCTAATGAGAGTAGGGTAAAGGTAGGTAATATTGTGATATGAGTAATATTGTGATAGTTCTTTTTGATAATTTATTACAGTTTTACTGAGCGAGAGGAAGATCAGGTTTTTGCGTCAACGTATTATGGCAGTGGTCGTCAGCACTCGTTGAAATGGGTAAAGGATAAGCGGAGCCGTCCCGTGAGCACGGTCGTGCAGCAGGAAGAGGTAGAGAGCATACCCGCTAGCAGCTACAGTGCACCAAAGTGCAGTGTGTTCCCCGCGGGTAAGAGACGCTAGCCCCAGGGTCCTCTGTGCTGATAACCGCTTATTAAGGGAATGTTCGTGGACAAGTTTCTGCACAAAACCGATCTTCCTCTCGCTCAGTAAAATTGTAATAAATTCTCAAAAAGAACTATCACAATATTACTCGTATCACAATATTACCAACCTTTGCCCTATATTTCAAAATATTAATAAGCAGAGACCGGATGTTTAGGCATTATGAATCATTAAAATAGGCAGGCAAAAAGACATTATAAATAGCTAAAATAAGCAATAAAAGGCAATTACAAAAACCTTGCACTAGATCCACAACCTTGCACTTTCCACAAAGGGATTTCGGCAGCAAGAAAAGCTTTACATAAGTCGAATGCAAATTGATATTTTCGACTCGATGTTGCAATTACTGTTGGAATCAAAGAAATCTTCCCATTAGCCTTGGAAAGTACATTTTTGTGTTTGGTTGTACTAATATGTTGCGATATGAAATATTTAGCTAGCTACAACAACGTCGCAATGAAAACTGAAAGAAAAATAACCGTTAAAAATAACGTTAGACCCGCACTCATTGTTGCCTTGTCAAACAAACACAAACGATAATTAAAACGCTTACTGTTATACATTTTTGCACGGCAGCACTCATTGTTGCAAAGAGAATATGAACTGAGTGAAAGACAATAATATACATTCGGTGAAGTCACTTTCATTGTAGCGGTTATAGAAATAAATTAAAATATACCGTACCTGTATATAAATAAATAAATAATGGATAAATAATCAAATAAAGGCAAAAAAGCATTTATTTCGTAAATTAGGCATTTATATCAAAAAAGGCAGAAAAGTGCAACATAAAACTGTGACGTTTCAATCACAAAGGTATAATTCGTACAGATTTACTTTCAAAATGAAGATAGATTTAACACATTTAAAAAGGCATTCTGCCAAAGTTCCGGTCTCTGTTAATAAATCTCATCATATATATATATATATATATATATATATATATATATATATATATATATATATACTGTATATAATATATATACTGTGTATATATATGTATCTCTGCTCATCAAACCCCACATAATCATGTCCCTAACAGTGGTGCTTCAATAAAGTTCAGACGCCACAGGCCAACGTCATGCCCTTATATTGGCGACATTGTGTATTTAGTTATATTTGGTCGTAACCGTAACGGCACGGTTGAAAACTGCCGTAGCTAATTGCCCAGTTTAGCGTTTTGTTTCATTTCATTTATTTACGTATTAATGTCATTTACTTAGAAATTTCATCTAGGCTACTTATCTTACTGATTAAATTACTGTATTTGATTGAATGATTAATTTGTGTTACTCATTTCAGGCATGAAACGCATAATGAGACAATATGTGTCACCTTCGTACCATTCGTTTGAAAAGCTATTTAGAATTTCAGAGAGACAAATCACCTCAAATCGATAAGTTCAAAGCACTCTGTCAATACACCACGCATGCCAATAATTTCACATTTTTATATAGTAATGATAACTCTTTGATGTTTATTACAAGAGAGATCCATTACATCACACTCATTGCTCACTTTGAGTGTATTAGAACACTAATAGTAATCACTCAAAACTTCTCGAATGACACTAAAAACATTTAGCTATGAACTCAAATTATTTTACAATCATCTTTACGAAACAAATATTAATAACTTTATAAATTGATATATGAAAAGTAAAATTAAGTAAATTAAATAAATAGATTTCATTAAATAAATTAATAACACAGATCTGCGATGAAAAAAATTAAGCTTTTAGCTCTCCTTTATATATTTTTGTGTGAAATGATATAAAAATGACACACACACACACCATTTTTACACAAAACTATATTTTATGTTTTATATTATTCATATCAGGCTTGAAAACAATAGAATGTCCCACCAGCTAGTTGCTAGCAAGGAAGTGGTAAGTCCAGTTGCCATCTTTAAGCATCTGGACCTGCTTCAATACTGAATTTCCTCGGTGTTATGATTTATCAGAGAAAATTGTAAAATTCAACAAATCAATGGTCAACATTAATAGAGCTTTAAAACCTTCATTAGTACGGTACAAAAATCAACTCATACTCGTCTTTATCAGATAATAACTCGACCAGTCTTATGTTATGGCAGTGAAGCGTGGACTATAAGGACAAAAGATGAAAGCAGACTAACAGCTTGCGAGATGAGATTCGTGCGCCGAACAGCTGGCTACACTAAATGGGATCGAAAGAAAAATGAAGATATCCTTCAAGAACTTAATGTGTCATCAATACTGAACTATATCTCCAGATATCAGTTAAACTGGAAGAAACACGTCTCAAGAATGGTTTCATCAAGGATCCCTAAGGCAGGATCCCAAATGGGTAACGGTCACTTGGTCGACCTATGAAAAGATGGCAAGAAAATGGCTTTTTCAGGCCGTAACAGTTCTTTTGGGACTAGTACTTGACAGGATGATGATGATGATGATGATGATGATATTATTAATATACTGGTGATTTTATTGCATCCATAATCCATTGCTCTAATGTTAAAATTTTGTACTAACCAGTTGATGAGGGTCAGAAACATAATCTAGAAGGCTGTGTGATCTAGAGAATGAAAGTCCTGAAGAGTTGATCGGTACGAATTCAATGATTTAATAAGAGATTTAGGACCACCCAAGGAAAAACTGAGCTCTTACCTTCCAGATTAAAAGAAATAAATTTGCTGGCACCAGGACAGTTCTTCATTGGCACTGGAATAGAGGAGAGAAATTTACGCCCTACCATTCATAAGAGGGTGCCTTAGTATACAGTAGAACCCCGATTATCCGTCACTCTATTAACCGATTGGCGGATTATCCGACTGTATTTCTCGCTCGTTTTTTTCTTCAGAAATAAATAACTTATATGAAGATCTGTTTTGTACATCATATTAGTAGGTTCTACATATGTTTTTGCTAGAGTGTGTTATTAAAAGCCCTTATCGCTACATAGCATTGTCTACTGTTCGAATTGCCGTTCTATAATATAACTTGTATATAAAATGTCTTCCACGGGTGTTAATAGAAAACGTGTTGCGCTAAGAATCGAAAAAGAAATGGAAATAATTGAATGGTTTGAGAAAGAGTATCTGTGGCTCATCTCGCATCAGAATACGAGATTGGAGTTACAATTACGCGATTTAATAAAAAAAACAAGGATAAAGTGTAAAAAAGTATGTAAATCTACATTATGAAACCTCCTATACTCCTATCTTTCCTGAGACAGTCCTTACAAAGGGCTTCCTTATCCGTTAAAAACCCGTCACTGACAACCAGACTTAAATTAGTGAACTTCTGATCCACTACCTAGCGAGTTAAATACAAGACCATGGAGGAAATTACTAAATCTTTCATTGTACGGATTGTCCGATTTTTTTCGATTAACCGTTCAGTCCATCCCCTTCATTACCACGGATAATAGAGGTTCTACTGTACTCCAGTGATATTCCTGGCTTAATACAAAAGTTTAATGTCCAGTAAGAAGTGGATGAATGGAGACTTTTACCGATTCCTCCAAAAGAAGTCTGAAGACACTGATCAGTGCTTTTGCACATTGGCAACAAGCATGCTTCGTTACCTGTTGGTCATTCGGTACACCTTAAAGAAACTCATGAGAATCTTGAACTGGTTCTTACAAAGATAAAATATAAAGATAATAACTGAATGTTGTACAGAGATCTGAGAGAGTTGTACATGCTTCTTGGTCAGCAGGCTGGGTATACTAAGTTTCCATATTTCCTCTTTGAATGGGACAGCAGAGCAAGAAGCAGACATTGGGAACAAAAACACTGGCCACAAAGAATATCTTTTGAACCTCACACAAGAGAAATGCACAGGGGCGGCCCGTCCTTATGTGCTACAGTGCTACAGCACAATGATAATTTTGGCTCAAATAATGTATTTGTAATACCACCATAGTATTTGATCTGTCATTTGACAATTTCCCGTGGTTATGTTCATGACGCGTTATAAAGTGTTTAGTCTTCGTGCCTTCTTTGGTGCCTCAGGGGGTTCGTTGTGCTACTCAAAGCTCCACATGAAAAATGTAGACAGTTATGCGCATGTGCGAAGCTGAAATCACTGCTCTGATTGGCTATTTTTACGCGGGAAAGTGCTGTAGTGAGCTTCAGCACAACACAGCTTGGAGATTGCAAAAGTAAAGCGTAACGAAAGAATGCTTGTTTGTGGGAGAACTCGGAACTATGTACAGTGTATTTGGTAATTCAAGTGTCCGACTGCTGCTGCCATCTACCAGTTAAAGTTGCTGTCAACAGCTATACTATACTGAACAAAAGAGTGTTCCAGATACAAGTTGGATTTCTATACGGAAGACCTGACTTCCGAAATATAGATGGCTGTTCAATTGTCACAATACATAGTATCCAACAATTTACAGGATCCATTCTGTGAAGTATCGAAGTTGTTAAATATTTTGGTTACAACAGCAATCACTACTGCTGAGCCAGAAACATATTTTTCTTCCTTGAAACGGATAAAAACTTTTTAAGGAACACTATGTCCCAGGATCGTCTCACTGCTCTTGCAATACTGTCAATAGAAAAGTGTATGATGTCCAAGATGGAGGGGTTTAACACCAAATGACAAGTTCTGCAGTACGAAAGAACGTCGTATGGACTTCATATTTCATCACTAGACGAGACTCCAAATTAAGATAAATACGTAAGTGTAGGCCTCTACAGTAGGCCGATATAGAGATTGTAGCACACTCATTATTTTGACCACCAGCCGCTACTGGAAATGCAACTTCACTGTGAAGAGAAAAAGACGGTATAAAGCATTTGACTAAATATCAGTTGTTAATTATGACAATCTAATAGTTTCGGTAAAATATATCTTTAATATTTGCCACAGAACATGTTTCACTAAATTTTATCAAATTGAATCTCAGGTTGATGAAAACGTATCTAACGCATGCTTAAATGGTATTTTACATAATTAAACAGAAATATTTACACACAGAATAAAAAATTTTACAGGAGAAAGAGTTCGTCAAAAGGGCTGGACTCGGGTTATTTTACGACGCTGTATCAACATCTAGGTTATTTAGCGTCTGAATGATACGAAGGTGATGATGCCGGTGAAATGAGTCCGGAGTCCAGCACCGAAAGTTACCCAGCATTTGCTCGTATTGGGTTGAGGGAAAACCCCGGAAAAAACCTCAACCAGGTAACTTGCCCCGACCGGGATTCGAACCCGGGCCACCTGGTTTCGCGGCCAGACGCGCTGACCGTTACTCCACAGGTGTGGACGGCTGGACTCGGGAAGAGTACTCAAAACGCTCATTGCATTTCCACGTTGAATTGCAATATTTAAATGTTGACGCAAATGAGTAGTGCAACGGCGATCACCAGTAATGGAGATCAAAATTTGACCGATTTGAGATACCAAAACTTTAGCGTCATGACTCCAAGGACCGAAGGTCTCCACAGCAAAGGGGACAAAGATATAATTGTTTAATAGATGAGCATACCTACTTATTGACCTTCTTCTTCACGGCTAATTCAGCAGCAGATGCTGCGCGTCTAGAGTTATTCGGCAAGTGAGATGGAGCTAGAGTGTCAACGCAAGTGGAGTCCGAAATTAAAGATTTTCCTCTAGATCATATGTCTAAAAGTGTCAATGCATGTTGCGGAAAAATGTTACGTGACAGAGAAAATCTGAGCTAAGATTTGGATTCAGCATCCCAAGAAACCATAAATGTAGCAGAAATTTTGAGAAGAATTTTTATTATCCTTAATTTTGCACCGAAACTAATTGAAATTGATTACACATGAAATTAAACAAATCAATAACACTAATTTCATAAACAAATTACATTAATTGGTAATTGTAGAGGACGACCACTCAACGATTTTGGTTCTGTCCTTTCGACAAAAAAAAAACATTACAAAAACCCCCGGTTTTTGCCCCAAAAATTGAAACACTTAAGAAAAATGAGCGGAAAGCGTTAAAATTTCGAAAAAAAATTCAAGGATAAAAAATCAGAAAACTCCCAATTTTTGCAAACAACTTTAAAATACAAAACATTCACAAAAACAAAAAAGAAATTTTAACGCTTTCCGCTCATTTTTTCGATGTGTTTTAATTTTTAGGGCAAAAATCGGGAGTTTTTGGAATGATTTTTGTCGGAAGGACAGAACCAGTAGGTACTTATAGATATTAACCAAGATTTCCAATCTGCCTTCAAACTTAAGCCTTAATTTTCACATACGTTTTATCACACCGTGACGAACCAAAAACCCACGCAATCTTTCTTCATCTTTACATAACAATATAAATTCCGTAGCACTTATATTGCAATCTCGACATAAACCACCAACACGAGACGTAGAAATACGCGCTCCTTCATACTGCCCTCCTTCCATCGCCAGAATTAATGTCAAAGTGAAAGAAACAAAAGCAGAGCTCCTTCTTACTGCTATAGTATCAAAGTTTTTCAAATTAACTGAATTATTTGATAAAATTGTGTAATGTTTACGGTAATTAATTAACTTTTTAAATGTTTATGTTATTGTTAAAATAAGTTTGTGTCGCGATATGACTTTTCTTATAAGTTAAAGCGACAATAAATAAATTAAAAAAAAAAAAGCAGAACGAATAGCGAATTAATGTTAAGTCATCAAATATCGACTTATATACGTCTAGCTCGCGATAGAATCTTGGACGGACTTGTTAATAAAAACCTGAACTAACCAAACCTAACCTTCGTATATGCAAGATGTATAACCACAGCACGAAGACAACTGCTTGATTTGATCTGGAATGTACACGCGAAAATAAATTCACGTAGTAAATATCTTGCGCCACAGCGAAACGGTTCCTGTCCTCTTATAAACATTAAAAAAAAAAACACACAAAATGGCTCACCACCACTTCCAATCGGCCGATATCAGTGTTTCCACATTATTTTTAGTAGAGCCACCAATCTCGCCAAAAAAAATTGGTAAAAATTGTAATTGTAATTTTGTAAAATTTTGACATCTTAAAGCTTCATTGCTAATGTAAGATCTATGAAGTACAATAAATAAAATGAAATGAAATAATAATCACAAACTTTTAAAACATTAAATTCATAAAAAAAACAAAACCAGTACTTAGGCTATAGATAGTTACCTAACCGTGTTGTGTTAGGTTAGGTTAGGTTAGGTTAGGTTAGGTTAGGTTAGGTTTGGTTAGGTTAGTTGTATTAGTTTTGGTTGTGATAGGTTATGTTAGGTTACAGTCGAAATTATGTTTTTCTGATTTTTTTCTATAACCTTTCGAAAATGGAGTTTGTGAAAAAAAAAAAGTTATAATATGGTGCAATAGTTGTCCCCCAGAAATACTCATTAATTAAATTAATAAGTAGGCCTATCATTAAATAAACTTATATTTATTTCATGATAAAATAAAGTTTTAAATTAATAAATTGAATACAAGGAACAAATAATGAACATTAACTTCATAAATATACGACGAAGTATATTCAAGACATTAAATAAATTTAAATGGCATTAACAAAATAATTAATAAACGAGATAATTTCATAAATAAATGGAATTAAAGAAACTAATAAATTTAATTAAATAAAACAAATGACATTATTTTAATGAAAGATGGAATTAAGGAAACTAGTAAGTAAAATTAAATGAACAAATCGTATTCATTCAATAAATAAATGAAATTAAATAAAGTAGTAAGAGAAATTAAATGAACTATATTCATTGCGTAAATATATAAATTTAAGTAAACTAATAATTTATAGTAAATAAAAAATATTAATTTCAGAAATATTTTCATTACATTAAGGGAACTAACATAACGTTAAATAAACATGTTATGGGTATTAATTTCATAAATAAACTGAACTAAGAAAACTAGTAAATGAAATTCAAAAGAACAAGACTCTCAAATAGATGAAGTACCATTATATTAAATACGATATTACTTAATTTTGAAATATTTTCAAAAAAAAGTCTTGTGGGATATTTTATTTCTTTCAAACAAACTGTCATAAAAATATAAATAATCAATTATGTCAGGAGCAATTTAAGTTACAACCTTTATTAAAAATCTGTGGCGCTACAGCCCGTGAAGGGCCTAGACCGACCAGCCGGCTGCTGGCCTCACACCCACATGCCGAAGCAGAGGTGGACGATCATCCAACCAGAATGGAGGTATCGTGTGGTTAGCACGATGATCCTCCCAGCCGTTATAGCTGCCATTCGCAACCGGATTTCGCTACCTATCGTAGCTCCCCAAGTGCATCACGATGTTGGGTGGGCACCGGTCCCATACACTGGCCGAAATTTCGTGAGAAAATGTCTTCCCCATAGGGATTCGAACCAGCGCGCATTCCGTAACGCGAGTCCTAGGCAGATACCTTAGACCACGACGCGGGACTTATTTATCTTTATCCTAATAAATTGTTTTGCAACAACTTTTTGCCTTGGGACGATGAAATGGGAAGTAGTATCCAAGACTTTGACGTCCTCTAGCGACGACAGGGAACATTTCAGATTTTTTTTGTGGTCATTTAAATATTTAAAACTTACCATAATGAATTTTATGAGGATGACAAAATCTAAAATTCAGTTACAAATACACATTACAGGTGTCTTTTTTCTTGTACTCTTCAAATGGGTCTACGGAGATAACTAAAATCTGCATCTCTAACACGAATAAAAACAACCAAGTGAAACCAAATGAATTCTCCTCCATTAATTTTACTCTCTTGTTCTGAAATATTGTAATCTATCTTCTGTACCTAAGCAATCAAGTATCTATCAAGTCGTTTATGAAAGAAGAGACATAAATATTTCATAAATCATCAATTGACATGCTTTATACACTATAACAAGTACCGTTACGTAAGCATACTTGGGAAAGAAATAAAAGGTTATGTTATTATTTGCACTAAAGATATTTCATGGAGTCATGAAACTTACCTTAAGATCTGCCTGTGAATCCTCAATTTATGGAACAGGAAAAGCACACGCTGACGAAGGCGTATTTTCTAAGCAAACTTAACTTATTCCGTCTACAACAGCACACATGACCTACCCGTCACACCATAAAAACAACTGAATTACAGACATCAGAAACACAAGTACGTAGAGATACCGGCACAGTCACGAAGCTTGAGTTGTTGAGGGTACTAGGAACAATAGACTGTGCGGGTACTATTTCGCAGTGTCTGTAATGAGGCGATAGTAGCGATCCTAATGGTTAGCAACTATCTATGGATGCATATTTACTACGTATTGAGCTTCGTGACTGTATATACTAAGATTGTGATACCGGTATCATGTAGAATACTACAACGTTGCCAATTTGTCGGTGACGGCTCGAGGATAGACAAAGCCAACGTCCAATTTTCATCTTGTAAGGATAGAGTATTAAACAAAATGAAAACATTATCATTTTCGGTTTATGCATACTGTAATTTTATAAGAGATGATGTTGAATGATTGCTAAGGAAATGTAATGAATTAAACATAAAAATAATTAGTTATGTGATACGAGGTTTTTTCGGGTATTTGCACCGCATCATAGATATAGACACATCCAATGTTTTGGAGCTACATGTCAACGGGGAATATGTGCCCAAACATTATTAGTAAATTGGATTGGAAGGAATCTCAGACAAGTTTTAGCCGAGAATATTTCGTGCAGTGGGGAGGACATTAGTGCATGCGTGTTTATTTTGTGTGGGCACTAGCCCACTAAAGTCCACGGTCTGGCGTCGCCTCATCGTTCAGGAGAAAATCGTAACATTGGTGACCCACTGCCTGCTGTGGTCAGTGCAGACCCATCTTCAGTTACGTAGATTTCTGCTAGTGTTCAACGCGTACTATAGGAAAATACGGAGGAATACGTGCAGTCATATTTTCAGGGCCTCCTTAACTCATTATTGAGCAGATATATTAAAATTGCTCTTCTTTGTATCGTATGGTCTAGGTTCAGTTTTAGACTACAAAAAAAATGAAGATTTAATTAAAAAATCGACAGGTACATAGCTTTATTCTTTTTTAATTGATTTAACGACGCTGTATCAACTAATGTTATTAAGTGTCGATGGAATTGGTGATAGCGAGATGAGGCTGGAGATTCGCCATAAATTACCTGACATTTGCCTTACGGTTGGGGAAAAACCCAACCAGGTAATTAGCCCAAGCGGGAATCGAACCCACGCCCGAGCGCAACTTCAAATCAGCAGGCAAGCGCCTCAGCCGACTAAGATACGCCGGTGGCTCATAGCTTTATTACATTGCATTATTATTTACCTTTCCATTATACGGGTGACACGTTTCCCAACAAATCAATTCATTTATCATGTTGCAAGAAGGCGAAAAATAGAAAAGATTGGAAAATGCGAGTTTACAGTGAAGGACCTGCCCTTGGGCAGAACACAATGAATGAATCACGTTGTAAATTACATTGCTGTTTATGTACATACGAGGTGTGATCATTAAATTCCGAGACTTGTACCATAAATGGAAATAAAATTACCCGATTTAAATTTGGCTGCCAACCCCTTCAAAGTAGTCCCCTTGGGCAGCTATACACTGATCCCAGCGCGTCTGCCATTTTTGAAATGCCTCCTGAAAGTCGCGTTCTTGAAGCCTGTCAAGCATCTTCTGCGATTCGCGTTGGATCTCCTCCACAGTGCCAAAACGGCGACCCTTTAGCTTGAATTTCATCTTTGGAAACAAAAATAAGTCGCAGGGGGCCAAATCTGGTGAATACAGAAGGTGAGGAACGACGACCATCTTGTTACGGGTGCAAAACTGGCGTGTTGCGAGAGCTCTGTGAGCTGGCGCATTGTCATGGAGCATCCATTTGGATGTGGACGTGAGGATCATTTGAACCTCTCCAAATGACATGTTGACGATGTTCAGCAATTTCTCTGATGGTGATGTGTCAATCATCATGTACAATTTGTCGAATTTTTTTCGACATTTTCGCCAGTATTGCACGTGTGTGGTCAATCTGACCTCTCGTCGTCCTCCAGCGATGTTCTGCCATTTCTGAAACGCGAATGCCACTCAAAACACCTCGCCGACTCACTGCTTCATTCCTGTAGGATTGCTTCAACATTCCATGGGTTTTGATTGCCGATTTCCCGAATAATTTGATGTTGGCTCTCTGCTCCAGTTTCGAGTCTGTCGTGATTTCGCAAATGCGCGGATGCACATGCTAACAAAACCTTGTATAACACATGTCTCAATGAAGATAGCGCTTTGAAATTTTGTGTCGCGTCTCTTCAAGGTCGTCTAGCGTCACTACTGCTGCGCGCGTGTCAATCACGTGATCCCTTCGCCCACAACAGACACAGTCTCGAAATTTAATGATCACACCTCGTGTCCTTGAACTGTTAATCTATAAACTCCTTGACTTAACCAGATACTTATAATTAATGTAATTTTACACAAATTACGTACAATTGAAATCAATTTAATATTACTGTGCTGTTTACTGGAATCAGCATTTAAAATTCTATGTATATTAGTGGTTTACAATAAGGCTCTAGTCATATTTCTTCCTTTCAATTCTAAACTTTTAGGATGTTGCTTCATGTGGTCCTTATTGTGGACCTTGTCAATTTTTATTTTTATTTTAGTTGGTTATTTAACGACGCTGTATCAACTACTAGGTTATTTAGCGTCGATGAGATTGGTGATAGCGAGATGATATTTGGCGAGATGAGGCCGAGGATTCCCATAGATTACCTTGCATTCACATTACGGTTGGGGAAAACCTCGGAAAAACCCAACCAGGTAATCAGCCCAAGCGGGGATTGAACCCGTGCCCGAACGCAACTTCAGACCGGCAGGCAAGCGCCTTAACCGACAGAGCCACGCCGGTGGCTACCTTGTCAATGTCCTTGTCATGGTCCTAAGCATGATCCTTGTCGTGGTCCATGTCGAGATACTTATGGTCCAAATTGTGATACTTATCGTGATTTTTGTAGCGGACCTTGTCATGATTCATGTCGTGATCTTAGTAGTGGACCTTGTCGTGTTTCTTATCGTGACTCTTATTTTCAGAAAAAAAGGAAATACTGAAATACTGAAGGTTTAAAAAATAGAATAAATAAATAAGTTCTTACAAACTACTAGAACCACTTTCATAATCAAACGTGTTCCTAAATTGCACAAAAATTGTTTCTAACTAACAAGTCTATCTATGTTCCTCTTCCCTCATTATTATTAATTGTTTACCTAAATTACTTTATATTTATTTATTTCAAGTTATCTGAATGTTCATTTATATCATTGTATTGGATTGCCTTAATCAATTTATATTTATTCTACTTTATCTGACTGTTCACTTCTATATCGTCTTAGAACTAAGTTCCTATGTATTGTATCTATCTCAATTTTTTTTTTTTTTAATTTTACTCTTCGTCATATTGGCAGTCTGTTTTGCCAGGAAGATATTAAAATACAAATAAACCATAAATAAACGAAGTATGTCTATAGAGTAAAGAGAGATGAACAGAGGAGATGATCATGAAATCTGTAACATTCCTCATACCAATAACAGTAAAAACAATTAAATAACATCATGCAGAATTTCAGGGCTGGTATTGGTAAGATGCCACCAAGCAGAGGTAAATCGTTGAAGTGGGAGAGAATGAAATTTTTTCACCCTGTGACTGTCAACGAATTAGAATAGGTGCATGACATACTCTGTCATAATCTGAACCACGTCCAACTAGATGACTATGCCTGCACAATTTATAGCACAAGATCTCTATAAGATCTCTCGTGGCTAACGAGAAAGACAGGCTCTGGCACGAATCGTAGTCACATGATTATCATGGTCTAGTCATGGCCATCTTGACAATCTCATAATATAAATACATGTTCAAAATTCTAAAAAACAAAGGAATTACTATATTAAACTCATGTTAAACGTGTATTTATATATAAACTCGTTAAATGTTGGCCATGTTATGACTAAGAATGTGACGTCGCGCCATAGCCTGTCTTTCTCATTAGCCACGTGTTTCCACATGCCTCATAAAACGAACATTTTAAATATTTTATTTTCTCCATTAAGAGATACATTGATAAAACCATGTCCCTTTCCCTTCTAATTATGGATCACAGAATCTGTTTAAATAAAAAAATATATTGGATGTTCTCCATTATGTTAACAGAAAGCAAACATTGAAATAAATTAAAATGCTTGTAAAACTTCTAAGAAGCTTTAATTAAACACAAACATTAATACAAATAGTGTGACTAACAAACAAGCAACAATTAAATGTTGAACTAATGTTAAACTAGGAAGCAAAAACACACTTGCTAAGCTCTACTTAATCCAACCACAGCCAGGTAATATAGCACCTTCAAGTTTCATAGCAACAATCAGAGCTTTCTTCAGTTACAAGCTGGAGCCAAACGTCGGCAACACTGTAATTAACTGTCAAACGGAGGCCTACTATCCAGAACATGTGTTTGTGCTAATGCCGATTTTCAATGTAAATTAATGTTACGATACAAGTGTGTGTCGATGGAATTATGTTTGATGGAATTATGTTTGCGGTCGTGCCAAACGTTAATTGTTGATGTATTATAAACTAAATCCTGTTGGCGATAAAAACAAGACAATAAATGAAAATATGGCTGCAGTCTTTGGCAATTTTTACGGTTATTATTAAAGACAAAAGGATTGACAGTTCTTCTAAATATTAAATATTGTATAAACTACATTTTTATAGTCGTACTTGTGGTTTGTGGTATATCAGAATTCTAGCCAAACTGTTAGGTCTCGCCTGCTGTATCAATGAAGTTACGCCATTGATTTTCAAGTTCATTGTAAACAGCTGTTTTGTGACCCCATAAATGTTGCAGTTTTGAACATTCAGAATACCTGCTATACGTCAGAACTACCTATAATTTGTAGATGCATACACTCACTTTGTTGGTTTTCAAGGTTTGTTTATTAATATTATTTCTTTTGTAATAAATTAGTTATAAACATGTTTCTTTTCACTTTGTATTTACAGGATTTAAAGTTCACTGAGTTTACGCTAATTGGCACATACTTAATAGATAATGATATGTTTTGTTACGTATTATGTTTCTTCATTTTTTCATAGATCTTTATACTTGATCTTGGCCTATTTAAAATTATATTTTAGAAAATTTGTAACAAATAATTTAGGATACAGTATTGTATTCAAACTAAAACTGGCTTCCTGAGCATCTGAAATATTTATAGAAAAGCACGACAGATAATCACATGAAATTAAAATGTATATGATATCCTAGACCTTTCACGTCAGAGGTGAGACAACATAAAGCAGCAAAACATTGTCAATTTGCTACCCATATAATGGTTAATTGATTGGAATAGGGTACTGCGAAAGTACGTCGTTATTTTATTTATTTTTGGTACAAGTAACATTTCTTTAAGTATTTATTTATTTTCCCTTGTACCATCAATAAAAAACACGTATGCTTTTAATTTTTTTTTTAATTATAAGTGGCTGTATGCAAGTACTTACGCGGTATTCTGAAACTCAAATAAAATACCATTTCGGATTCCGTAATAAATTACGTACATCAATACACTGAATCTTGATCATATGCACTTAGTTTCGTATCAATTAATGTCGAAAATATACACGTGACAACGAAATCAAAGCACTAAAACGTCAAAGTCATGCCTTTATTTCGCCTCCGCTCACCTCCAGTCAGCGTTGCCAAACCTACCCATCTCCGGCTTGTAACTGAAGATGGTTCCGCAACAATACATCAAGCCTATATTAATAAATACGGAGGAGTGACAGCACAACATTAACAGCCACAAACTTGCTACCAACAACAAAGTTAATGTCTCCATAGTTGTTCAATTAAAACATCTTGTTTGTCCATTTGATATTTTGTTTTAGACATATTCATGCATCTCATAGTATCTAACATATGGTGTAAACAATGCAGACACTAGATTGGAATATTAAGAAAGCATTATAACACAATTATGTTACCAGTGTTTCTTTCAGATATACTTCCAGAGTTGCTTTCCCACCACTCAGATGTCCCCCCTCCCCCCGACGTCAATATCCCATATTATTTCTCTTTTCCCTAACGATTTACTACATAAACAAAAAGTAACACAGTATTCACAGAATCCCAATGATTGCGTGAATATGTCTTTGTTTTGTCCTCTTTTTTAGGAAATGGTTATATGCAGATAACACTAGTTGCTTATCATATAACAATCGTTGCTTTTTAACTTGCAAATAGATTATGCAAAACTCGACAGGTAACAGCAACCATATGCTTTGGCATGTGGAACTTCTAGCAAAGACATTTTGAACTTCGTGTTAGCTAAAAATTCTTAGTTCTCATCAACTGTACCTGAAACAAAGACGTATTCACGTGTCAAGACAGTAATGTTCATACTAAATAGTTTAAAATAAAATCTTGTTTAATAAAATATAACATTTAGTTTCCTGAAGTCTTCCACTCTACAGTCTGGTCGTTCTTGTTCTGGCAGCAAATTACAAAACAGTTCTGATCAGTTGATATATTAATGACTCCAATGTGATATTGTTAAATTTGTTTCATTTACTTGCAAATGGCTTTTAAGGAACCTGGTTCACATAGGCCCGCCATCAATCCCTATCTCAGCAAGATTAATCCAGTCCCTACCATCATAACCCACCTTCCTCAAATCTATTTCAATATTATCCTCCCTTCTACGCCTTGGTCTCTACAAATGTCTTTTTCCCTCAGGCCTTCCAACTAACACACTATATGCATTTCTGGATTCACACATACGTGCTACATGCCCTGCCCACCTCAAACATCTGATTTAATGTTCCTAATTATGTCAGGTGAAGAATACAATGTGTGCAGTTCTGCGTTGTGTAACAAATTTGTTTTGCCATACATTACTAAGTGCTTTAATATGTTACATTAAGGGGAGTTCCTTCTTATCACAATAATAGTAAAAATAGACTATCTTCAAGTAGTCATAAATATAATACTATTTATCAGACCTCTTTCATTTTTTTAGTGACGTGTGTATACATTTTAAGTTTTAAAATACAAAAAGAATGGTTACTCTAGAATAAGTATTTCATCTTAAAATAATTTTTGAATTTAAACATAATTTTTTTTTTTATAAATTCATACATGCCTGTGATTAGGTACACTCTATTCACTTATTATAGCACACATTGAATTGAAATTTTAGCCACTTACTGCTAATAGGTACTAAAACACGCCCTACCAAAATTATTAATATATCTGTAATATTATGGGCATAGAGCTTATACAAACTTCAACATCAAAAAATATTTTTGACAACTAAGGAAGAGACTGGTGAAGTGCTTAGTGAGGAGTGTAGCATTGTATGAGGCAGAAACATGGACATTACGACGAAGTGAAGAGAAGCGACTGGAAGCATTCGAAATGTGGATATGGGGAAGGATGAAGCATGTGGAATAGACAGACAGAATAAGAAACGAGGGTGTGTTGGAAAGAGTGGGTGAAGAAATGATGCTGAACCTGATCAGAAAGAGGAAAAGGAAATGGCTGAGTCACTGGTTGAGAAAAAAACTGCCTTCTGAAGGATGCACTTGAAGCAATGGTGAATGGGACAAGAGTTCGGGGCAGAAGAAGATATCAGATGATAGACGACATTAAGATATATGGATCATATGCTGAGACTAAGAGGAAGGCAGAAAATAGGAAAGCCTGGAGAAAGCAGGGTTTGCAGTGGAAGGCCTGCCCTTGAATGCGATGTTGTACTCTCACATTTTGATTTTATCCCTCACCCCTGCAGAATAAAATCTTCTGGAAGAAACACTGTTTATTACATGAAACATATATATATATATATATATTTTCACATAATATTATGTGAAATTTCTGAAGTACTAAAATACAATTACTGAACTGTAGTGTTGCAAACAAAACAGTCCAATATGTGATACACATTAACACTAGTACACTACATTGCACTACACTACACTACACTATTATTCCCATGTTGTCATGCTCTTAGCACAGGCATTAAGCATTAAAAGGATTGAATGTACAGTGTGACCTATAGCCAGATTGACTTTTGTAACTTAATCACTTTGGTCATTTATATTACCCATTTCTCTTATAAATACTTTTCTTTTTAGTTCAACTTAGGTAGCTACATGATGCATTATCAGAACAAAAACAAAAGTAAAGTGAGGCACTGCAGACTTTAAGAATGAATTTAACAAAAAAAATCCCGATTGCAAGTCTGCCCCTAACCTAAAACACTCAATAGGAATCTCTCTTACCAAAGTGTCTGAGGAAGAAACTATGATTAAAGCAATTAACACACAACACAAACATTCACACATCAAATTAAATGCAAAAACATGAATAATTAATTGAAGCCATCCTCAAATAAGGGTGTAACCAACAAATCTATAATATTACACGTTTCAGGAGAAAAGAAAATAATTTCAGGGGCATATTTCTTTAGCCATATATTTACTAGAAGAACCATTTGATTAATCAAGGATACAATCAGCTATTGGATGCATTCATTTTTTTTTTTATAAATGAATGCTTCAAAATCAGTTTTTCTACCAAAGTCACACATCTGATTAATTTAATGTTACACTCTTTTTCGAAGGAGGTCTTCAATTGCAATCTTAAGGTACACTTTTAGTATCTGTTTCAGATGTAAGTAATGATGTAAAACGAATAACTACAGCTCGTAAACAGAGATTCTTCAGGTAGAAAGAAAAGAAAATTTGGAAAATGTTTTTATTATCATAGATCCTAAAATTTAATGAATTCTTGCAGTCAGTAATGGTAGTAAATGTGTTTAATATTGTTCAGAAAACAACAGAATAATATATATATTTTTTAAATCACTTGTACAGTAACATAGGCAAGTCTCATGCAGTGACTAATGAGAATGGACAGTTGAAGTATCCAGCAGATTGAGAGGAGCTGAAAGAATCACATTATAAATTAAAGCAAATGCTCCTCAATCATCACTTTTGAGTGCCATATTCTCAGTTACATTGGCAACCCCTCTCCTACTTTAGACCACCAAAGTTTCATTGAAATGCCGAGTTGGTATTGCTTTTCTAAAAGTAAAGGCAATATACTTGTTGACTTGAACTAAACTCTCAGAAATTACACCATCAAAATGTGCTGAACAACTGAACAGTCTTTTGAAATGCATTAAACCGTCTGCTAAACTACATTAAAGAAAACTACCAGGAAACTTTTACCAGATGCTGTCAAACTTCTGCAGTTCATAGCGACAACTGTTAGCTGATGACGACAGATTAGAACTTCTGATGCCAATATCCTGGCTACCTTCGAGTTGTATAATTTGGCTTTGCTGTCATTCGTTGTACAACATTAATTTCCATCCCAAACAGAACAATTAAAATCTGTGATCTCAGAAGAGTATAGTCGGACCATCGGATCTGTGCCCCTGTAAGATATGCGAACTGAACTCTAATTCCTTCTCAGCCTCGGTAATTCATTTCTCTCCCTGCATTCCTATCTCTCTCTCTCTTTTCTATCTCTCTCCTTTCTGTCCCCCACTACTCACAATTTTGGCCTTCTTGCGGGACAGTTTACAATATTTGCACTAGCAGTCCAGTGTTGTCAACTCAACATGAATACTGTAGCACGGAGTGGCGAAAGAAATATTATTAAGCAAGTACGTAATAGCATTTTGCGATGAAGAGAAACAAACAGGTCAATATCTGTTTCCTATAAATCACGCAACGAAAAGAGCAACTGATATCACAGGTGAGGCTTATTTTATTTCAATTGATTATGTATTAAATTACTTACTTAACTAATACTAATAATACAACATTTTGTGTAATTTATATAGACAGGTCAGAACTCCTAATAAAGAAAATCAGGAGAGAGGGAGTCTGTGCAGGAGATGAAAAGCTAGAATCACCAGAGAAGAACAGCCCAAGGGAACTTTTAATTCTTGTAGATGATATGAACCGATGTATTTTAAGAAGAAAGATACAAGAATTTTATACCGTTCAGAAAGAAGTTTCAACATTGAAGAAATTACTGAAGCTTGCGAGAGAAGTAATAATTTCCAAGGTTGGAGAGAAAAACTACGGAAAGTGATTCGAGACATGGGATTTAGGTTTAAAAAATGTAGAAATACAAGATGTATTTTGATTGAAAGAAATAATATTGTAGCATGGAGGATCAGTTATTTATGACACTGTTTGACGGAAGTTTGGCAACATCCCTATTCGGCAAGGTTCGTGGCCTGCTGTTTGACATGGTGGGAGGAAAGCGGGTGGAATGGAGTGAGTACAGGCGTTAACTTTTCCAAGAACGATGACAGCGCTGAAGGGGCACAGATCCGATGGTCCGACAATACCTACCCATTCTTGTTAGTAAAAACATATTTTAATAAAAATAAGCAAAATTTACTCCCATTGATTAAGAGTTTACCCTGTTCGTCATCACATGAAAGTGTTGTGGGATCAAATCCAACTGAGGACAGTGGATTTTAAACTAATGAAGATACTTAACATGGCCTTCTTTGGAGGGGAATTAAAGCTGTGGGCCAATATAACAAAAAACATTCCTTAATAAGAGAACGTATGACAAAATACTGGCTGTTTCTAGGTACTGTCTTGGGGAGTAATACACTTCACCTTATACACATTCCCACAGAGAAACGCGATTTTCGACATTGTCAAAATAGCAGAGGATGTGGATACCATTCACTTTCATATTAAAAATCAGTTAATAATACATCCATATCATCACTTTTCAGATGAACAGACATATCTACAAAACATCGATTTTAGAGATATGCCAATTTTGAATACATCTGTATGTATTACATATGAAAGAATTTCAGGGGAGAGGATGGTATTTTTTAAAACTTTTTTCCTATTTGGTGTAAAATATTAATTTTTTGTATGTAGAGAGCTCATAGCTGTAGCAATTCAACCAAATATAAATATTTTGAAAAAAAAATTATTTAGGGGCCCAAATTTGAAAAAAATATACCCAATGCAGGATTGTACTAAAACTGATATATCTAAACCGTTTTTAAAGATAGATTCAAACGGTTTTTTGCAATGTATTTGCAAAAGCATGTTCTACAAACTGTCTGTAACAGAATTTTGATATTAGTCCCTACGTTTGTAAAATAAACAATTAAAATTTAATAACAATTTTCTGATTTCCTTCCTTGCAAACAAACGTATCAAATGAAATCAATTAACAAAATTATGTTACAGAGAAAAGTTTCCTAATAGTCTAAAGAATGTGTGTTCTAAATTTCATGCATGTATCTTTAATAGTTAAATTATATCCATTTTTGTCTGGCAATGTAGCAAAAAAAAAAATGAAGTTACTGGAAACCGATAAAAGTGAGCGTGTGACTTAAAAATTCATAGCGCAGGAAGTTTAAAAATGACGTCTCAACATCCGATAAGGGCACAAATACCCACAAAGTGTTATGCAATGCATTCCACACATATCAAAGAGTATTTTAAAGAAAAAAAAAATTTTTTGAAAATTTAATTTACCGGAAACAACAATAAAAGTGGGCGAGTGATTTAAAAATCCATAACGCAGTAAGTTTAAAAATGGCGACTCAACATGCGATAAGGCACAAATACCCACAAAATATTATGCTATGCATTCCACACATATCACAAACTATTTTAAAGAATTTTTTTTTTAATTTACTCATTTTTCACCAAAAAATACCATCCTCTCCTCTTAAGACATCGTATCTCTAAAATCGAAATTTTGGAGTTACATCTCTTCATCTGGAAGATGACGATATAAAAACCTTTAGTATTTCTCTTTGGGAGTTAGTATAAACTTGAAATTAAATATTATGATCTCTGTCATTCTGAAAGAATTTACTGTTGTCCACTGTTGATATAGATATTGGCTATTATTGCTGGACGTATGTAGTGATTTGTTCACTACAATTAACCAAGTGCCTTACCATACATTCCATCTCCTGTAAAATGACCATTAATGACTTCCAGAAATGTGTACTGTACACAAATTTACCATTTCTTTATCATTCTGTTTTAATAATGGAGTATATTATAGATTCCAATACAAGAATAAAATTATAAGTTGTGTACAAAAAGAACAAAAATACATAACATCATTAAACTCCATGTAGAGTAAAGAGAGCATAATGTTCCTTGATTTCTATTGCATGATTTTACATTAAAATTTAACACAGGATCTAACATGACTAAAATTGAAAAGCATTTAAAAAAAACTGTATAATGAATGTAAAAATAAAATGAACTTAGAAGCAGATGTATGTAGTTTTAGCACAATATTGTATACTGAAGTACTATCTGAAATCTGAGATATATGTGTAACATAATAAGGTATGTGAAAAGTAAACATTTCATATATATTTAGTCTTTAACAGACGAAAATAGTTATCAACAATAAACTGAATATTTTAAATTAAAAATGATTAACATCCATGTATTTTCAAACATATTTCCAAAATAAACTATATAAAGCTTAAGGTTCTGGGAAACATTCAATCCCAGCTAATAGTTTCATTGGTGAATTTCAACTTACTAAACCTATCGTAAATACTTACTGAGTACTGACCACTTAACTAGTTCACGAGTAAATCAAGGCATTGTGGAGAAAAATTGTAACATATCACTCAATTATATTGAGGCAAGAAAATATCACAGTTGCTGTGGGAACAAATGAAAAAGTAAAAATATAAAATTCTATGTGTTAGAATACAAAATAAATTATAATCGTTGAATGAAACTGATACCACAAATATGATACCAGTTGAAAAAGTAATTTTCGATTGAAACAAAACGATTTATAATAATTTAATGTACAGTCAAAGAGAACTGACTTGCATATCATGGACACTATCGAATAAATCTGATTATGAAATAACTGTTCGATATTAGAATGTAACTATCGAATAATTTATGCCATTCGATTTTCTTTTTGGTATAATTTATAAACCAAATAAGTTCATTCGATAATTTCGAGCATTCAAATTACTCAACGCTTCCAACAATCGAAATATTCGACAGCTTCGAACAATCAAATTATTCAAAAGTTTCTAATAAATGGTATTTGATAGAGACTCATTTCCATGCACGAAAAATGGAGGCCATCAGCCAGAAATGACCATCCCTGATGCATTGAACAGCATCATCTTTTAATAGACGAATTATGTACAATCTGATTTCCTGTATTATTATAAGAGGTAAGGGAAAAGTATGGCAAAATCTACAATTTATACTTCATTTTTAACTGTATTACCCAGACTGATCTAATTTACACACCCCTATTCGAATTTTGATAATTATAAAAAATAATACTGACAGGATGAATTTAAATTTTCGTCTATTCTTCATTAAGTAGTCGTGCAACTTCTTTAACGACATTGTAATTCGAATGGATATACGCTTTTGCTTCCCATAACATATTCACCAATTTCTCGTCATTTTTCTCATCCATTGCGATATCCTCTGACATCTGCGGAGTGAAGCGATAGTACGGCACACCAATCATTGAACACCAAGCTCTTGCTCGATCTACTACTCTTCCATCACTTGCTGTGGCCTGAGTACAAAATAAAGTTCAGTGTTAGAATTATGAAAACCAGTCCAAAGTATGCAGTATATCTGGAAACACATAGCAGACTGGCCCTTAAAAGAAAAGACAGTTGAGTATCACCACATTCTGACCAAACCCCTCATACTATAACATATACCAAGCAAGTCAAACCTCAGCCATTTCTCAGCACTAGTTTAACAAGCAGATTCATTTTAGTGAATAACTTTATGATATCTGGTAGAGATAAGGCCATCAGGCCTTCTCTTCTCCTCTACCAGGGGATTACAACCACAATATTAAGAAGACAATTACAATTATAATTACAATTGATATTGAATTTACAATTTTATTTATTTATTTCATCAATCTTTGTTCACGTCATGGCGGATTAGATGTGTTCCAGTTCTTAATCTGCCATCACTCTCTATATAAATATTACAAAGCTAATACATTTGAACCTATAAGTATCCTCTCTACACCCTAATAATAATGATGATGATGATAATGATAATAATAATAATAATAATAATAATAATAATAACGACTAGTTAAAACGCGGAAATTCTAGTTGAAGCAAGTAAAGCGATAGGGTTGGAAGTAAATCCCAAAAAGAATAAGTATATGATTATGTCTCATGACCAGAATATTGTACGAAATGGAACTATAAAAATTGGAGATTTATCTTTCGAAGAGGTGGAAAAATTCAAATATCTTGGAGCAACCATAACAAATATAAATGACACTCGGGAGGAAATTAAACGCAGAATAAATATGGGAAATGCGTGTTATTATTCAGTTGAGAAGCTTTTGTCATCTAGTCTTCTGACAAAAAATCTGAAAGTTAGAATTTATAAAGCAGTTATATTACCGGTTGTTCTGTATGGTTGTGAAACTTGGACTTTCACTTTGAGAGAGGAACAGAGATTAAGGGTGTTTGAGAATAAGGTTCTTAGGAAAATATTTGGGGCTAAGAGGGATGAAGTTACAGGAGAATGGAGAAAGTTACACAACGCAGAACTGCAAGCATTGCATTCTTCACCTGACATAATTAGGAACATAAAATCCAGACGTTTGAGATGGGCAGGACGTGTAGCACGTATGGCCAAATCCAGAAATGCATATAGAGTGTTAGTTGGGAGGCCGGAGGGAAAAAGACCTTTGGGGATGCCGAGACATAGATGGGAAGATAATATTAAACTGGATTTGAGGGAGGTGGGATATGATGATAGAGACTGGATTAATCTTGCTCAGGATAGGGACCAATGGCGGGCTTATGTAAGGGCGGCAATGAACCTCCGGGTTCCTTAAAAGCCAGTAAGTAAGTAAGTAAGTAAGTAAGTAAGTAATAATAATAATAATAATAATAATAATAATAATAATAATAAACTAATAATAAATATAGCTCTTGTATTTAAAACTCTTACTTTAGCTTCTTCACTCTATACTCAATCTCTTAAAAATTATTCTGTTAACTTCATTGACTACTTTTCGTAGTTTCCTATCGTATCTGGCTACTCAACATTTATAATTCCATCTCCGTTAGAGCTTTGACTTTCTCTTCCCATCTAATTTTAACTCTAAAAAGAAATTTTCCTAATTTATGCAGACTGCTGGCGTTAAGGGGACCATTCATTTTTTTATAAGCTACTATACCGTTTCTCAAATCATTCGTTGCCTGACACTTTAACGCAATATGCATTGTGTCTTCCGCTAGTCCACACAAAGGACATTTATGCTTCTCTACGTTCCCTCTCTTATTCTTGAGTCTCCAGATACCTAATCTCCACCACGCCATTCCTGTTCTCTCTTCCTTTGAGTTTAGTCTAATATATTCTTCCTGTTCCCAAAACTGCTTAACCTCCCTATAGTATTTTAGTGATCCTAGGTCTTTAATATTACTAAAAATATCTTATCTCGAAATTTCGTTTGCCCTCTCTTTTACTATTCTTCCAATAATTTTCGTGTTTATAGACCCTAGTTCTCTCCATAGCCAATTTAGACCTAATCTATTTATTTCTCGTTCCAACTCTTTCAGCCAATTTGATTTCCAATTAGCAGCTTCCATACAAAAGATATATGTTTTCATAATTGCTGAATCATTCCTACACAGAATATTACCTAAATATTTAATTTTTCTTTCTAGAATAATTCCCAGACTCGAATCGGTTCCCATCTCTAGTAATGTTGCCAGGTTAGAAGCATTCTCCGGCATTCCCAGAAATTTTTTTACACATTTTGGCTCTTACTTTACCGATGATTCTGCTGGATAACCTAATACCCTAGATCTCAATATTATACATTATTTTTGATTCAACTAGTGCATTATAGATGTTGAAAAAATTCTTCACCCCAATATTCGGCCATTTATTTAAGCATCTGTCTACTGCTTGGAGCGCATGTTTTCCTTTATTCAGTGCCAGTTCATTTTAATTTACAATTACAATAAAAATCAAAGTACTAAAAGATTACCTGATTAATAAAGACTAGACAATTTATTGTAGAAGTTAAGAACAAATTTTTTTTTTTACTTTCGTACAAATTAAACCTACAATAATTGAGTACCTCCGTGGAAAAAGGTTAGATGTAACAATTTCAATCACAGCAAGTTTTCAGTGGAATATTGTTCAATACTAGTCCCTCTACAGCAGTGAGGGAAGTGAGATTGTATTGTATTGTATTGTATTGTATTTATTAACATTCCATGGTATTCATACATGCTTACAGCAAGAATATTGAACAAGTCAAAAAACTTAATACTATTATAAAATCTTAATTTATAGTCACAGTCTAGATGAAATATATACAGACGAGATTTACAATATAGTCTACTAGTACAACACAAAGTTTTAGTATCAATTTCATGAAGTGTTATTGAATGTCATGAATTCACCTACAGAATAGAAGGCGTGAGAAATTAGGTACTTCTTTAATTTGGCCCTAAATAATCTTATGTTTTGAGTTTCATTTTTTATATCGATAGGGAGGCTATTAAAAATGTTTACTGCCATCTAATGCACTCCTTTTTGATAGCACGATAGACTTACCGATGGAGTATGAAAGTCATTTTTTTGACGTGTATTTATGCTACGAACTGTTGAATTAGTTACAAAGTTTTCACGATTACATACGAGGAAGATTATTAATGAAAAGATATACTGACAAGCCATGGGCATTATTTGTAGTTTTTTTAAAATAGCTCTACACGATTCCCTAGATTTGGCACCTACTATTATTCTAATTACTCTTTTTTGTAATAGAAATATATTGTTACTATCTGTGGAATTTCCCCAGAATATTATTCCAAAACTCATTACCGAGTGGAAGTATGCAAAGTATATTGTTTTTAAGGTATTGATATTTACTATGTTTTGCATAGATCTAATAGCAAAACAAGCTGAATTTAGTTTGGGGGTAATTTCTTTAATATGATTTTCCCAATTTAACACATTATCGATTTTTAAGCCAAGAAATTTGGTTGTTGTTGTTTCTAATGGGGATCTATTATTAATTATTGTGCTAGAAATTTGCGACGTTGAATTTGGACAGGATTTAAATTGAATTGTGTTAGTTTTGTTACAATTTAATACTAATTTATTGACTGAGAACCAATCACATATTTTAAAGAGAATTTCCTCTGTTGAGGATTGGAATGTGTTGGAGTTATTGGCTGTAATTACTATACTTGTGTCATCTGCAAATAATATGGGATGATCTACATCTTTTATTAGGGGGGCAAGATCATTTATAAACACTAGAAAAAGTAGGGGACCTAATAAAATGTGATGGTATGGAATACCGGCACTGATTTCTATGACCAGAAGACATACCGTTAGTGAAAAATGAAATACCATCATGAAAAAATGTGATCCGTAAAAATTTGTTTAGGCCTATACATTTCTTCACAACAAAGAGTAGGCTACTATCTGTTTGCTCCGTAAATCTAAACCACAGCCTTCAGGAATTGTATTCAACGCGTATTTAGACATATTTATTTGATAAGTCAATCCCTGGAATGCTTATGAGTGGCTGTGGTCTGTAGCTTGTGGTGGCCATTGTTGCCAATTTAGTGACTGTCATTTTTGTTCTTGTTGCACTTTTTATTAATAATTGAAGACCGTTTTTGCAAAACTTGCTAACTGCAAAATTTGCAAATTGAGATTTTGGTGGATTCGTTAACATAAAGCAGGCCTCTACACGGTGTTAAAGTTATCTTAGTAAAATTGCATTATTTCTCTTCATTGTAGTGTGTCAAAAGTGTGATGGTTGCACCTATAACATACTTGTCTCCATTCAGTTTTTTGTGTCTCCTGTAAAATTTCGTTTTTTCAATTAGCAAGTTTTGCAAAAACGGTCCTCAATTACGTAAGGCACTTTGAAGATTTAACATTAATATCACTTATGGATCAGCAAGTTCTAAATATAAACAAACTCACTTGGGCTTACCTCAAGGTGCAGTATTAAGCACAACACTATTCAACATATATATTAACGACCTACCACAAGAGCTGGAAAAACATGACACTAAAACAACATTCTTTGCTGATGATTTGGTTATTTGGACGGATTTGTAAAACCCGAGAGGAAACTAGTCTTAATTACGAATTCAGTGGTGTTGTAATTCCGCAAGAACAATGTTGTAAATACCTAGGAGTGTATTTAAACTCCAAACTTTCTTGGGGAGAGCATGTTGATAATGTTACAGGCAAAGCATGGAGGGCACTTCACTTTATTATGAGAATCTTGAGAAAGGCTAGCCCCAAATCGAGGGAAATAGCATATCTAACATTAGTGCGACCGTTAATGGAATACGGAACTACGTGTTGGGATCCCTATAGAATATATCAGATAAATTCCTTAGAAAGAATCCAGTATAGGGCAGCTAAATTTGTTAAAGGTAAAAGAGAAGATGGGAACGATACGATAAAAGAACTTAAATGGGAAACTTTGGAAAACAGACGTAGGAAAACTAGAATAACATCATTGTATAGAGCACATCTAGGTCAGAAAGCATGGGTAGACATAACGGCTCGGTTAGAAAAGCCAACGTACTATGGTAGGAACGCTCATGATTCTAAAATCAAATGTAGGAAACAGAAAACGGATGTAGGTAAATTCTCATTTTTAAATAGAACTATAAATGATTGGAATGACCTACCTGCAGCGGTCTTTGAAGGCTGTCCTTCCTTAAGGAGATTCAAGAATAATTTAAAGAGTTGTGTATAAAGTGAAAATTAAAATTAAGGTGACATTCAACATTTAATTTTTTAAGGTGACATGTATTTATCTAGCCTGACGAGTTTACTTCCTTGGTTTGAATTGTAAATTATTTAAAAATAGCGTGTAAGAGGGCCTTAGACTAGAAATGTTTAGTTTAAATGTAGTTCTGTTATAAGTACAGTATGCATAAGGATGTAATTATTTGACTTATTTGAACTGTTGTATCAGTGAAGCGAGGTGAGTCAGTGAAGTTATGGTTTTACAGTGCAGTGAACAGTTCCGATCAGTGATAATTTATAGCGTCAATGAAATGTGTTCTATAGTGTCAGTGAAATGTGTTACAGAGTGTCAGTGAAATGTGTGCTAAAGTGTCAGTGAATGCGTCATAGTGCCACTACAGGGAATGAGATGAGTGTAAAGTGAAAGACTATTGAAACTTATGTAGGACCTATACATAATTATGTAGGTTGTGTTGTAAAATTAGGTGTTCTATTTTATGTTTTATTATTATTGTGTTAAATTGTATTGTGTATTCTTATTGTATTGTGTATAAAATTGTATATGTGTTGTAAATTGTATTATGTATTGTAAATTTTACTGTGTATTGCTTATCATTTTAACTGTGTATTGTTAATATTGTATATACCACTGCCACTGGGTGCTTGCCCACTTGCAGTGTAAATAAATACATACAATAAATACATACATACATAAAACCAACGCAGTAGAGAAACTTCAAAATTCCATCCAGTCATCGTTAGTGGCACTTGAAATTTGGTGTTCAAATAATATGATGTCAGTGAACACAGAAAAAACAAACTTTCAACTCTTCTCATTAAGAAAGAAACGAGTGAAAATAAATCTAAACTATAGAGATGATAAGTTACAAAGAACTGAAAATGCAAAATACCTGGGTATACATTTCGACAATAAGCTCACATGGAGAAATCACAATGAACAGATCAGCACAAAGGCAACAAATCATTTTAAATTACTAAAAAGACTGGCAGGAACGAAATGGGTAGCTCAAGGAGTACACTCAACACAACCTACAACACATACATAAAGCCTATCTTAATGTACTGTGGTGAAGCACTAATAACCTCATCAACCACAAATAAACAGATATTAGAACGCACTCAAAACCAAGCTTTACGTCTCATCACTGGTGCAATCAAAACTACTCCAATTGAAGCTATGCAAATAATCACATCTAATAAACCAGTTGTAACAGATCTTGAAACACAAGCCCTTTTAACCTATGAAAAATTAAGAAGGCTTCCAAATTGGGATAAATGGAGTAAATACAAAGATTCTAAATTTACATTGAGGACCCAAAATGGATACATACAAGAGGTAGAAAAGCTTAAGCAAATTCTAGAAATACCAAGTGAAAAGGAAAACTTGAGGAATCGATATAATCCACTCAATAACTTCAAAGTAGATTGCTGCCTCGATCTTGATGAAGTCTTCAACAAAAAAGATATAAATCCAGAAATAGAAAAAGTCATTGCCCTACAAACAATGACTAGAAAATATCCACAAAAGGACTGGTTGTACATTTACTCTGATGGATCTCTCATGGATCAAAATGAAGGAGCTGGAGCAGGAGCTACTTGCCAATACTTTTCTCTTTATAAAAGTGTTGACAAGTACACAACAAATTTTGATGGCGAAGTTGAAGCCATTTATACATCACTTCAAAATGTATTTGTTTGGCTAAACCAGTGCAAAAACATAGTCATCCTGTCTGACTCCAAAGCTGCAATCCAGTCCATCAGCTCAACTACATCCCCTAAAATGGAAAAAGTAAAAGAAATTCATTGCATGGTAAAACAAATTCAAATGCTAAATAAAAAAGTGATCTTCCAATGGATCCCGGCCCACTGTGGTCTGAACGGTAATGAGAAAGTGGATATGTTAGCAAAGAAAGGAACTTAAATCAACTTAAAAACAAATTTCAAGTTCCCATATGAATCAATAAAGCGAGTCATAAAAAGAATAAGTTACAGCGAAAAGGCAAAACATCAAAATTCAAAATGGAAAGTATCATTCAAAGATCCAAAACTAATTCCTGATCTACCTCGAAAATCTGCCGTGGCCATGTTTAGATTGATTACTGGTCATGATTGCCTCAGTAAACACCTCCATCGTATTGGAGTACGGAATTCACCTAAATGCTTACTGTGCACCAGAGAAGAGGACATGGAGATGGAGCACCTGGCTAATTGTGAAACTCTTAGGACATTTGTGGACCTTCCATCAAAATATTGGGAAGCAAGAAGGATGATGACTTCATTGTTAAATCCAGAGCAAAAAAAAAAAAAAAAAAAAACACACACATACACACACACACGCACACGCACGCACGCGCGCACACACACACACACACACACACACACACACACACACACACTAATATCACTCAATAAAAGAATTGTATTCCAATGGATACCATCCCAGCCGTGGGAATGAAGCCGGATGGTCTATGGTGAGTGCTTGGCATCAACCCCTTTGATTTGATTACCCCCCTTTGATTTGATTACCTGGTTGGGTTTTTCCGAGGTTTTCTCCAACCAAAAGGCAAATGCCGGGTAATATTTTGGCGAATCCTCGGATCTCACCTCATCTCACTACATCTCGCCAAAATATTGCACAAAATTGTAAAAATTGTAGAAAATTACTAAATTGTAAATCTATAAAAATTTGTAAAAATTGTAATTGTAATATTGTAAAATATTTGACTTGTTCCACATCTTAAAGCTTCATTGCTCATGTAAGATCTATGGAATAAAATAAATGAATGAATGAATGAATGAATGAATGAATGAATGAATGAATGAATGAATGAATTGTGGAATCCTGGGAAACGAGAATGCGGATGCTTTAGCAAAGAAGGGCAGCACTGCTACTTACAGACCTGTTACTAAATCTACGTATTACTCTGTGAAGAGATTTATTAAATCTACATACTTAGACTTCAACAAACAAAATTTGATAACTCAATCCCAAGGGAAAAAATGAAACTCTCTGCATCAAAATCCACATTTAATTCCCGATTTACCACGAAAATCGTCTGTAGCTGCATTTAGATTGGCAACAGGCCATGATTGTTTGGCTAAACACCTGCATAGAATTGGAACATATCAGTCCCCTAACTGCCCATTGTGCAACTCAAACCAAGAAATGGATTCGGAACACCTCAAAATCTGTGCTTCAGTGGCTGGCCATGATAATATCTTTGAAAAATATTGGAGTGCAAGAGGTCAAATGACTTTATTGTCAAACGCTTGGCATTAGAAAACAACAACAACATTATTTTAAATGATGTCTCAATGTACATTGTAAAATAATCTAGTAAATAACTGAAGTAACTTGAAATTATTTTATTAAGAAATTTTGTGTTGCTTAAGCTTAAAAGATTCGCATTACTGATTGTAACGAAACAATTTATTGTAGACATCATTTATGTGTCTGTTATAACGAAGGGGGTATGCCTTTTTTTAAATCGAGGTAAGCCAGGGGAAAATCTTGGGGTAGCATACTGCCTCTGGTTTTTCCCCCACTTCCCTTCACTGCTCTACAGGATTCCAAGTGATCTAAGAGAAATTTCGTTTTGAAACATACTCATTTCTTATATCAATACACAGCAGAGTCCATATAGACCAGTTTCTGTCAGATGCTTTTATAATTCAATGCGGGCTAAAGCAAGGAGATGCACTATCACCTTTATTTTTTAACTTTGTTTTTGCTTTAGATTATGCCATTATTAAAGTCCAGGATCACAGAGAGGGTTTGGAATTGAACAGGTTGCATCAACTGCTTGTCAATGCGGATGACGTGAATATGTTAGGAGAAAATCCACAAACTAATAGGGAAAACACAGGAATTGTTGGGATTACGCGTAAGAAAGAAGTTCTAACAATGCTTTTCGCCATTAGCGAATCCCTGTCTCAGAGTATGATAATTGATCCCACCATCAGGTTTGAAACATATAAAGGACAGCCTGAAGACATTCATGAGGAGAAACGAGCAATCTGTGTTCCAACCATCCCGTATTATAAAGATAAATACCAACTTCACGATATCAGTGTTACGGGATTGATGTTTGGAGCAAGTGGAACAATACCTAACTTCTCTTCTCAATTCTGTAAGACCCTAGGACTGCACAAATCGTTTCTGAATGAACTGGCCCTCCCCATAATTAGAGAGTCAGTCAAACTTTTATGGAACCACCTATATGGACTCTAATTCAGTGTACTGAAAAAACTGACACACCATTATCATTTTTCTTTTTCTTATTAGCTTTCATTGCTTCTTTACTTGTAACTTTTTTATTCTGTACACTGCCATTGTTTGTTTATTTGTTTGTGTACTTGTTTACCCTTTTCCTTACTCTGTTATCTTTCATCATCTATTTGTTCTTGTATTGTTTTGTATGCTTCGTCTAATGGCAGCCTCTAATTTGAGGAAGCTCTAGTAAATAAATAAATAACAAATTAGAATGCATAATTAGCTTCACTGGACCGATGTGATTAATCCAGCTGTGATTTATAGCGCACTAATATCTTTATCGCAGGCGGTGATATCAAGTCCACACGTCACAGGCATGAAATGTATCTATTGCATTCGATTCAGTGATCTGAAATGTGTTACTGACAGACTCTCGAACCTGCACACAACAATGTGTGTAAGATCCATCGTGTTATAAGAATATGTTGGGCTGCAGATCAGATATTTGGGGATAGACTAACTGTACCAGCATTTCAATGTACACAGTTCCTTTTGCTATTGTCTCATAGAATAAGAATGACCTGACAATCCTGTCTTCCATCATACATTCAGTTACAGGCTATTTCAAATGTGTTCATGTCGGATGTGTAGATTTTGCAATCCCCATATCTGAACATCCATAAAGCGTCTGTAGCCACAACATTCGGAACTACTGCTACCACGAAGAAAAATGACACTAAATTACTTAATTACGTATATTATACATTTATTTTCAAGTCACCTGGTCGACTAGCAGTGTCCCAAGTGCTGATATTCCAATTGCTAGTCGGGCTGTATCCCAGAGGCTCTCTGGACGGAAGACATCTATCTCCTTCAGCTACAAAAAATAAATAAATATTCAGTACATCTCTGCACATTTATTGTATTAATCACTCTATGCATAAATGACAATGCCTACTTTGTTTCGTTCCATTTCCATAAACAGATGATAGTCGTGATAATAGTTCCACAAACAGAATTAATGACAATAGTTCCATGAACATAAGTAGTGACAATATTACCACAAAAAAGAAATAGTGATAACAGTTTCACAAACGAAATCAGTGACAATAGTTCCATGAATTGAGTCATGGTTATAGTTCCAAACACAAGTAGAAATAATAGTTTCACGAACAGAAGTTGTGACAATAGTTCCATGAACAGAAGTCGTGACAATAGTTTCAAACAGAAGTAAAGATAATAGTTTCAGGAACAGAAGCAGTGACAATAGTTCCATGAATAAAAGTCGTGAAAATAGTTTCAAACAGAAATAGGGATAATAGTTTCACGAACAGAAGCAATGACAATAGTTCCATGAATAGAAATCGTGAAAATAGTTTCAAACAGAAGTAGAGATAATAGTTTCACGAACAGAAGCAGTGACAATATTTCCATGAATAAAAGTCGTGAAAATAGTTTCAAACAGAAGTAAAGATAATAGTTTCACGAACGGAAGCAGTGACAATAGTTCCATAAATAAAAGTCGTGAAAATAGTTTCAAACAGAAGTATAGATAATAGTTTCACCAGTGACAATAGTTCCATGAATAGAAGTCGTGACAATAGTTTCAAAAAGAAGTAGAGATAATAGTTTCACAAACAGAAGCAGTGACAATACTTCCATGAATAGAAGTCGTGACAATAGTTTCAAACAGAAGTACAGATAATAGTTCCATGAATAAAAGTCGTGAAAATAGTTTCAAACAGAAGTAGAGATAATAGTTCCAAACAGAAGTAGAGATAATAGTTCCAAACAGAAGTAGAGATAATAGTTCCAAACAGAAGTAGAGATAATAGTTCCAAACAGAAGTAGAGATAATAGTTCCAAACAGAAGTAGAGATAATAGTTCCAAACAGAAGTAGAGATAATAGTTCCAAACAGAAGTAGAGATAATAGTTTCAAACAGAAGTAGAGATAATAGTTCCAAACAGAAGTAGAGATAATAGTTCCACGAACAGAAGTCGTGGCAATAGTAATAACAGTTACTCATTGATAATCGTGAAATGGTAAAATAATAATATACACAAAATTATCGCTACTTCCACAAATAGTAGTAGCAATAATAGTTCCACAATTCCACAAACTAAAGAAGTGGTTAACAGTTCCACAAACTGTAATAGTTCTGCAAACAGAAAGAGTGGTTACTATATATTTCCGTCACTGAATACACACATAACAGTAAATTGTTTGATATCTTTACAAAAACAGAAGTAACGATAATATTTTTATATCATTCTATAAGTAATAAACAAGTTACTTAAATGTTTTACTCCGAAATTAGGCTGAGGCATCAATTTTAGATTCTGCTTCAGGCGAACATAATGCAGGTAATGTAATTAATCAACCAACAACAGGTTAAATACAATTAACAGTTGCAGTTGCTTACCTGAGTGACAGGAACCAGTCCAGTTCCAAGTGAAACTACCACTGTGGGAGGTCGAACTTCAGATAATCGCCCAGATGCTTTCAAAGCAAGATTATATTCATGTATTTCTGTCAAGGCATCTAATGTTGGGTTGTTAGCTACTAGACCACCATCTAAGAAACGTCCAAATGCCCTAGAACAACGATCATACATAAACTCTGTAAATATGAAATGTAGACGTGTGTTGCACATGTGCACTTTGTAACCCTACTCTATATTACAAATTACCAAAGATGATCTATAAAATTACACCACACTGAACATGTAAGTGAAAGAGCAACCAACAGATTTAAACAGTTCAAATGGCTAGCTGGTACAAAACGAGACACCTCAAGACTAACATTAAACACAACATATTGTACATACAGTAGCGTGCAAATTAATCCGAACACAACATATTTTTACATTTTCTGTCATTGTTGGCCTCACAGCTGCTGATATCGCTTTAATTGATATCTGTAGTACGTGTAATTCCATTGTTGAAGGTATGTCGTTATTATTTTTTTTATAATATGTGACATTTTGCCTGTCGTTTTGTACTTATAAGCATTTCAGTTGTGTTGAAGACTTGATACTCCAATCCTGTGTACATTCTGTCGTCTTCACAAATGGATACAACTCCACGAAAACGGTCTAAAATTATAACATTAGCAGAGCATTCTTCTATGACACAGAGGCAAATTGCTGCAGAATGTCACATCGGTTTGGCTACTGTTAATTCGATCATAAAAAGATACAGGGAGACTGGATCCATCACACCCCAGAAAAAAGGAAACTGTGGCCGGAAAAGGAAGACTTCAACTGCAGATGATCGTTTAATTGTCAGGAAAAGTAAATTAAATCCTAGACTAACTGCTGTCGACTTAACCCGCGAGTTAATGGCTACCACTGGGGCGAATATTCACGTCACAACAGTGCAGCGTAGGCTCTTGGAAGCTGGACGAAGGGCTCGTAAGCCTATTAAGAAGGAACTGCTAACCTCTGTTATGTGCAAAAAAACGCTTAATGTGGGCAAAATTACATCAACAATGAACAGTGAATGACTGGAAGAATGTACTTTTTTCTGATGAGTCTCATTTCGAGGTCCATGGCCACCGTGTTTCTTACGTACGGAAAGGATCAGAAAAAGTAACAGCAGCTCATGTCAATAACGATATGTAAAGTCGATATTACGCATTCTGATGTTATTTGTGTATAATTGACCAATGGCGTTCTCTCATGAGTACAAGGCAGCCAACATAAACACAGGTTAACCAACTTCGAAATTTCAACTGAAACATTTCATTAGGTACGGTACTATAAATATGCCCATGCATCTTTATTATCACAACCTATTTTAAGTCTACCATAACATAAAATAATGAGAAAACAACAACAACATTTGTAATAGAACAAAAATGAACACAACAGTAGTTATTGAATTGATGCATGAATATGTAGTGTGTAATACAACCAATACAGTAATAAAATATGATTCACTTACGATCGGTGTTCAAAGATGCAGCTATTGAAAGCCACGTATTCTCCTTCATTTTCTCATCTTTATACGAGGCGCGAAGCTTATCGTAAATGTGAGGATTTTCCTCAACGCTCAATATTAGAATTTCATCAAATAAAACTTGCTCCATGATGCACAGCACAGAACAAAATAATGCATAGGTTATGTCACAGTCTTCTTGCTACAAAATATAAGACGACAAAATAGCTTTTAGATGGCAATAGAATGAATCTAGTGGGCTGTGATCGGATACGTGAACGCCAAAGTTGAAACTTGGCCAACTCTCCGTTCCTGATCCCGGGCTCCGGTAAGATTTTCGTTAATTATGAATGCTCACATTTAAATGTACACATTTTAACAATTTTACAGTTTTCGTTCCGATTCTCGTTTCCAGTTTATTGTGAACCAGCCTTTATACTTGTGCCAAAAAGGGAACCTTTACGAACTTGTACCATAAATAACTATTGAAGTCTGCTGTGATGACAGTTACTTATGTTCACAAAGTAGTTGTTTTCTAATGCCAGGTATTTGACAATAAAGTCATTTGACCTCTTGCACTCCAATATTTTTCAAAGATATTATCATGACCAGCCATTGAAGCACAGATTTTGAGGTGTTCCGAATCCATTTCTTGGTTTGAGTTGCACAATGGGCAGTTAGGAGACTGATATATTCCAATTCTATGCAGGTGTTTGGCCAAACAATCATGGCCTGTTGCCAATCTAAATGCAGCTACAGACGATTTTCGTGGTAAATCGGGAATTAACTGTGGATTTTGATGCAGAGAGTTTCATTTTTTCCCTTGGGATTGAGTTATCAAATTTTGTTTGCTGAAGTCTAAGTATGTAGATTTAATAAATCTCTTCACAGAGTAATACGTAGATTTAGTAACAGGTCTGTAAGTAGCAGTACTGCCCTTCTTTGCTAAAGCATCCGCATTCTCGCTTCCCAGGATTCCACAATGGGATGGTATCCATTGGAATACAATTCTTTTATTGAGTGTTATTAGTTGAGAGAGCATTTTATTTATTTCTGCTATTTGAGATGAAGGTGTGTGTTTAGAGACGATTGATAGAATAGCTGCTTTGGAGTCTGACAATATAACTGCATTCCTAAATCTATTGATGTGGCAGAGAAGATTCCTGAGACTTTCACTTATTGCAATGATTTCTCAATCAAAACTTGTTGTTCCATACCCAAGAGATCTATAAAGTCCACACCTGTGGAGTAACGGTTAGCACGTCTGGCCGCGAAACCAGGTGGCCCGGGTTCGATTCCCGGTCGGGGCAAGTTACCTGGTTGAGGTTTTTTCCGGGGTTTTCCCTCAACCCAACATGAGCAAATGCCGGGTAACTTTCGGTGTTGGACCCTGGACTCATTTCACCGGCATTATCACGTTCATCTCATTCAGACACTAAATAAGCTAGATGTTGATAAAGCGTCGTAAAATAACCTACTAAAAAAAAAAAAAAAAAAAAAAAAAAAGAGAGAGATCTATAAAGTGAGAAGATAAAGCACGTAACACCTGCACTGGCACCTTGTTCTCTGGAAATCAAGGATCCGTCGATGTATAAATGAAGCCAGTTTTGTGGAGGGTACCTAATATTAATTGTCTCTAAAGACAATTGTTTTAGTATTTCAGTGTTTACTTCTGATTTCAGTATTTCTTCTGTTAAATTTAGATTATATTCTATATTTAATAGAGTTAAAGGGTTTGGTTTAATTTGTAGGTTTTCTTTTAAATTCGGGATATTGATTTTCTGTTTGAATTCTTGAACAATGGATATGAAACTTTTTTGAGTTTTCAATCTACAGAGAGGACTGTATGAATGCCAATTGTTTCCTGGTAATCTGATAAGTTTTTCATATTGAATCAGTCATGTTCACAAAGTAAATGACTCACAATTGCTCCAATTTTCATGTTGAGTCCTGCAAAACCAGCTTCAGCATGTGGGGAATCATTAAGTCTAGGGAACGAATTGTATAGGTCATTCCCTACATCAGATGTGGAGTATTCACTAACATATAAGTTACCTGAAGTAGGAAGGGGCTGCCCCAGTGGCACGAGCAGCTCGCCACAGCAGCTGTTCCTCTGGTGGGGGAGGAGGTTTGAACATGCCAGTCTGCTCCACACGCAACATCTGGCTAGGTGACATGTAGTTCCGGAACAGATGGAGGTCTACAGGTTTACGATCTGCCAACACCCCAGTAATTATGATCCTAAAAAACAATACACACATTGAGAAGTCTGTCTGTATACAGCCTTTCAAACATAATTTTAAGTTTTTTAAACAAAGTGTTAATGTGAATCAGAATCAATGACATAATTTTACTATATTAGAACTATGGTGTAGGACAGCGGTCATCAAAACACTGCACGCTCGGGCTAGCGGACAAGACACTGCCCTATACTAAAAGCCAGGTTATGAACCGACTAAACAGGAAGTAGTTGGCAGGGCGAGAGGAAAGTGTGGGTTAGAGGGGTAGCCTGTGCAGTGATGACATGTTGAGTGTGGGGGGTGTAGGGGAGAAGGAGAACGGAGCTTTTCATTGGACCTCACGTGAAAATGTAGTCTAACGAAAATCTGGCAATGGGATCACGGAGACAATGTAGCCAAACTTCCCAGTTCATTTCTAACACCACGTGCATTACGAGTCGCATTTCGTACCAGCGTCATTAACTCGTGCTTTCTTAAAACAGAATTTTAATTACTAATACTGTTGATAGTGTTATCGAGAATTATATAAAGTAGTACTTGAAGAGAATAATGAATTCTCCCAAGTGCTACGATACAAAAACAAAGCGGGTTTTTAAGTCTGGAGAGAGAGAGAGAAATGATTTTGCCTGTATACAAATATTACCGACAAAAGTGTAAATGGAGGCATTACATCGGTAGAAGAAGCAGTGCGGCAAACGGTTGAGACACTGCTTGTGACTTACTTAACTGTTTTGATTTCCTTATTGTATGCACTATAAATATTAATAGTAGACCTAATAGCGTCCGAATACTCTATTTATTTATTTTAAACAATGGCTCAGCCAGCTCGAGTTTTCTTTTTAAATTTGTATATTTGCTTATTGATATATTATGTGTGGTGGTGGTGGTGGTGGTGGTGGTGGTGGTGGTGGTGGTGGGTGACGGTGGCGGTGGCGGTGTTGGTGGTGGTGGTGGTGGTAGTAGTGGTAGTAGTAGTAGTAGTAGTAGTAGTAGTAGTAGTAGTAGTAGTAGTAGTAGTAGTAGTAATAATAATAATAATAATAATAATAATAATAACAACAATAGAATATACTCGTACATGACTCAATCAGTACAAATATAAAATTAAGATAATATCCATTACATTATTATTATTGATGTACAAAAATAGCTAAATAATAAATCTGATTTATAACAACTCAAAATAAAATAACTACTGAAGCTTTCCTGGTGACGTGATAATTCGAAATTTTCTCGGGCTTCCAGCCAGGTCATAAGTTGGTGATCCACCGACGTTTCGAGGATGTTCATCTTCCTCATCTTCAGGGTTAAATGATATCTGAGGGTACCTAGCTCCTTAATTTATAGTGCCAGAGGGAGTCAGCCGAGGAGCTGTGCGCCGATTGGCTGTTATTAGTGCGGACTGTGGCGAGAACGTTGCTGACGTGTCGTCTTGCTTTGTGCTTTCCGGCTGAATGACCTTGGGTCTCACGGTGGGCTCGGCGGACGAGTTCTCTGCTGATGACGGCCCGTCGTCTGGGCGGTGAGAAATTTAATAGCTGGTATAAAATAAAAATTACTATACTATATCTTGATATATTAGTCAACACTATATTATTATCGTTATCATCATCATCATCATTATTATTATCATTATTATTATTATTATTATTATTATTATTATTAAATTGAATCGTTGTTCGTTCGCTTAACTGAAATGTTTGAATTCGTTATATACTTCTTTATTATATCAATAATGAAAACACAGCTGCGACAGTTATTTTAAACATATCGGTGACAAACGCTGAACACGCTTTCAATCTCGCGCCACTATGTGGCAACAGAGCTCAGAAAGAGAGCAACAGAACGTTGCTTCCGGTTTAGTTGGTTCATAACCTGGCTTTTAGTATAGCATGCAATCGTCGCTGCTGGCGGGTATGCTGTCTCTCTATCCCTTGTGCACAACGGAGCAGAGTTCCTTACCCTCCACGCACTCTACCCATTTCAGCGAGTGCTGACGACCACTGATGTAGGATAAAAACTATTTTTGGGCAGACAACAAAGTTGCTGAAAGGAAAGCTCACCAAGCTTTAATGAATTTTCACAACGATTTTTCCCTCCATATGTTCCATTTGAAATAAGAAATCTCCGTATAAATTTCTAACATGTCCACCGGGTTAGCTCTGTGGTAGAGCATCTGCTTCATGTAAAATTTCTACCTGGGGACTAGGAGAGATGGCAGTGCACAACTTCTAAGCACTAAATTGTGCACCAATATGCCTGGGTTAAATCCCAAACTCTCTGCAATGCATATGAAGAGAAGGCATATGTCACTGTTGATAGTGATTTGTCCGTCAGATGGGGATGTTAAGCCTGACAGCCCCCTTGGTGCTATTCGACAGGAGTAGGCTATGTGCTGGCACTGGGTTTCCCTTTTCCCTTCCTCACCTTCATCATCATCCTCACCATCCCATACACTACACTTACACATACACTCACCCTAGTACACGATATAACTCTTCACAGATACACATCATGCATAACGTGGCCCACTGAAGTGGTATGCAACTTGAAAATGGTTGAATTTGCGGAACCCGAATCACGCATTAGATACACAATTTCTACATCCGGAGAAGGCCTAGCCTTTGAGATATGAATTTTCAAAATAATCGGTGACACTCATATAAGTCCCATATCTCCATTGCCATCATAAAGAAGAAAATGTTTAAGGCCCCAGATGCTTATGCATTGCCCTCAAAACCGGGGAAGCTTACGAAAACTCACCTCTTCAAGCTGTTTCAAGAAGTATACTTTCCATCTGTCAGTAATCATAGCATTCTTTTGGTAGACTCATGGACCATTTACCGAAGTAGACAGGCTATAGAAAGAATAACTCCAGAAGATAAAACGGTGGAAATGTTAACAATTCCAAAGCACACAACTCCGATTGTTCAGCCTCTTGACATTTATGACTTTAAGTCTTTGAACAATTTCATTTGTAAATTCTCTTTTGTTACTTGGCACGAATATTACATTATCATCATCATCATCATCATCCTCGTCGTCGTCGTCATCAGCATATCCCACACGTATTAGACCTGACAGGATCTGTTACGGTCTCATGCCAGCACTTGCGTGGTCTTCCCAATTTCCTCTTTCCTCTTTGTACATAAGTAAGAATCTGTTTAGGCCATCTTGTGCGATCCATCCTTTCGACATGTTTTTTCCACTGAAGTCGATATTCTTGAACAAAATTACTATAGGATCCATTTTGAGTTCCTGCAATATGTCCACATTTTTACGGTGTTCCAGCAAAGAGCATCCCGCTGTCCGTCTCATGAACCTCATTTCAGCTGTCGTCAGCCTTTGCTCATCAGCTTTTCTGATTGTCCATGCCTCGCTACCGTAAGTGAGGACCGGTCGAGCTAGTGTTTTATATACCTTTAGCCTTGTATGTTTCTGAACATGGGATGATTTGAAGACGGTGTTAATTACGCCAGTGATTTTTATTTTGTTTTACATATCGACATCAGAAAGATAATGTATAAAATTGCAGTCCTTAACGCATAATCAGCTTTCATTCTCCTTGATATGTAAAT